>NC_092879.1:50968871-51268871 GCF_028372415.1 Notamacropus eugenii
AGCATCCTCAGTCTCAATTTAGAAGGGACCTTAGAGGAAATCAGTCTTACTTTATGAAAGAGTAAGGTAAGACATAGATCCTGATTTGCCCAGGATCATGCAGCCAGTGTCTGAGATGGGATGTGAACCCAGGTCTTCCTAACTCCAAATTCAGTGCCTCACCCACACATTCTACTGCTTGTTCCAGTATAACAGAGGGCAAATGAATGACGAACAATTTTCTAAAATAAGATTGGGAGGGAATTGAGGAATGGAAAGACATAAACACTTTCCTACTAATGGATTCTGGTGCCATGTCTAAAAATGAAAAAGAAATCCCTTGAGAGACAGAATGAGAAGACGGAGGCTAGTGTCCTCTGGAGACAGTTTTTCCAAACATAGGTTCAAGAACAGTTAGTTTCTCCCTTCCCTAACGTGACCAAAGTAAATTAGTTCTCTGGATACTGACCTTGCTATGAAGGCCTGGGACATCATTTCACAGGTGCCTTCTTTCCCAGTCACTGGTGTGAATTCAAAAAATAAGATCAATTCCCACCTCTCTGGTGTTTTAAAGTCTCCAAACCTAGTCCACAACAACCCTGAGAGCTAAGTAGTGTTTGTTGGGTTTGGGGGCACACGTGATTTCGTTGATCAGGGGAACTGTTGTATGAGGAAACTCCTCCTCCCAATGTAGATCTGTGCCTTTTCTGTAACTTAGTGCCTCGGAAATTTGCCTAAGGACTAACCAGCCAATTATAAAAGTAGTCATCTAATAATATATGGCACTTTAAAGTTTGCAAAACATTTCACATATATTATCTCATTTGATCCTCATACCAATCCTTTGAGGTAGGTGTTATTATTATCCTAATTTTACACATGAGAAACTGAGGCAGATAGAGGGTAAGTGACTTGCCTAGGATCACACACAGTCAGGTGGGATTTGAACCCACTCCATGTACTTATCAAGTACATGGTTTCAGTATAGAATGGGGATAACAATCCTATTCTATAGGGAGGAAACTGAGGCTTAGGGAGGTGATATAATTTATGTGGCATCTGACCACTGGTGAATGACAGACAGCTTTTGAACTCAAGTCTTTTGCAGTTCTAATTCTAAGCTGCTTCCCGCTGCACCCACAGCCTCCTTTACCAAAGAGTTTGGTGCACTTGACTTCATCAGATTCTCACAACCACCCAAGAAGGGAGACAATTCAAGTAGGATTATGCCCATTTTTCAGGTGAATGGTTGCAGAGCTGGCCATTGAGAGGCAGAACTTGGATGTGGGCACAAGTCTCATGACTTTTGAGCATGGTGGTCAATGGACAACCCATAGCTGCCTCTCCAATTTGAGTTGCAGCAAGAAACTTACACGAAGAGACCTCTCACCAAGGAATCACATTTCAGCTGGAGGCTAAAAAGAAGGAAATCAATAAAAGCTAGCATAGTGACAACCTGAGCAGAAGAGTTTACATTTCTTAAACAGACAGCCCAGGATGGCTCATGAATACCACATCAGGGGTTCATGGGAAGTGCCAAGAATCTGAGAGATCGTCTGTTAAGCATTCTTCTCTGCCACTGCCTTGGTCTCTTCCTAAGAAGGCAGGAACTGACCAATTAACAAGTATTTACTACTCAGCCTACTCCTGGGTCTGTGCTGGATGTTGGGGAACAAGAGAAGGGAAAAGGCATGCCTCTCCCCTTTTACTTCTTGGTTGAGACAATAGATGAGGAATGGCCAACATCAAATATCCAAATATCAAATGGCCAAGTGATATAGTGGGAGCAATCAGGGAAGGAAGAGGGTGGGCTCAGCAATATTCTTCATCTTGTAAGCCAATTAGTTACTTCATATGTCAGTGCCTAAGATGGTACCTTTACTTTTATTTCATACAGTCTCTATTAAATATGATTATCCCAAAATAAAATAGAAGAAATAGTAGACTAGATCTGGATGGGGAAATAAAGTAGTATAATTTATATTTATAAATATATGATGTATAATAATATAAGTTACATATAAATATAATTTGTATTGAACATACATTCCATTCTTTATATTGTATAAGGAATATACAATTTGATAAGGCAGGGGAATAGTGCATCTCCTGTTTTATTTTCCACTAGGGTTTTGCTCAAAGTCTCCTAAAAAAAGATGTCTCATCGAAGTTCCATTCCTGGCTGTGGAGTCACCTTTGAAATTGTCTCCAGTATCCCAGAGGTAAATGATCTTATAGAGTATAAATTTACCAAATGCTTAAAGGAAACTATAGCAAATAGTAATAAAATCACTCCATTTCAATTCCCTTACTGAAAGGAAAGGTCAGTCCATCAGCAACTAAAAGAATTGGCTGGTAACATCCAAAGCCACCTTCTGCTTTGTCTGTTTGGCAAATTTGTATTTGATATAGCAGATTTTCTTCAAATGGGACATATCAACCTTTACAAGCTGAGGGGCCACTAGTTTGAGGGAGTAAAACAAAGAGGAGATGGTGGAATTCCACCTGGGTTTGCCCTCTACTCCCAGTGTCTAAAAATTTTCCTGATGTTTTCTTTTATTCAGAACAAAATTGGCTTCGGTCACAGTGCCTCTGATGCCTTTTTAGAAGCACATAGCAGGGATAATAATAGCTAATATTTATATAGATTATCTCATTTGACACTCAAAACAATCTTGTGAGCTAGGTGGTATTATTATTATACCCTTTGTATAGAGACAGTTACACCATATAGCAGGGAGGATGCTAGACTCAGAGTCGAGAAGATTGGAGTTAAAATTCTGCCTCAATTGTTTTCTAGTTGGGAAAATCACTTAGCCTCTTTTAGACTCAAATTCTTCATCTGTAAAATGGAGGTATTAGTAACACCTGTATCATAGGATTGTTATGAGCATCAAATGAAATAGTCTATGTAAAGTGCTTTGCAAACCTTCAAACCTTATATGAACATCAGTTAACATTATTACAACTATTGCAGAATATCATAAAAAAATGATCAGGAACAGCTAGGCAACCTCTACTTAAGCAAACACCCCGCTCTACAAAATCCCTGATGAATGGATCACCCAGACTCTGCTCAAACACCTCCAGAGACAAGGAGCTTGCCAAGTTTTGATACAGCCTACTCCATGTTCAGACAACACTGTTAGGAGTTTCTTCATTAATCAAGTCAAAAGTTGTCTCCTTGTAACTTCTACCCGTGAGTCCTAGATAATGTGTTTAAGATTAGAGTGGGGCCTACATTTAGCTTTGGGGATAAAGGTAAGGATAGGGATAGGGATATATTAATATATTTGCAGTATACTATTACTTCATACAACTTACATCAAAATAAACTCCATTTGGATCCATAACCTAGATATAAAAAAATCATATCTTTAAAAAAAAGTGGAATGAAAGAGATATCATCATCATTATAGCTAAGGGATACTTCTTAACCAAATAAAGGATAGAGATGATCATAAAAGATAAACTGGACAATTTCAAATACATAAAATCCAAAAACTTTTGTACAGACAAAATCAGTGCAGCTAAAATGAGAAGAGAAACCATTGGGTGGGAAGAAAAATCTTTGCATTTTAAATCTCTGATAAAACTGATATCCAATAAATAAAGATAATTGACACAAACCAAATGTTTTTTGACAAAAAAGACACAAAACCACAAGAAACACTTGGTCAAATGATGAATCAGTTTTCAAAAGATTCACAGACTCTCAACTGCAATATGAAAAAAATGCTATAAATCACAAATAATAAGAGAAGTGAAAATGGAACAAGTTTTAGGTTTAACCTCACAACTCTAAGGTGTGAAGATGATAAAAGGTAGAAATAGTTAATAGCAGAGGGACTGCTGGAAGACAAGTGTACTAAAACACACCATTAGGAAAGCTGTGAATTGGTCCAACTGCTCTGTAGAACAATTTAGAACTATGTGAGAAAAGCCACTAAACTGTTCATATACTCTGACATAGCAAACTAGACATATAACCAAATATGGTCAAACACAAAAAGAAAGGTCCCATTTATACCAAAATATTAATGCCAGTACTTTTGGGATAGCAAAATAAAAAATACAGAAAATTCCAGAAAAAAAGCTGATGCCCATCAATTGCAGAATCACTGAAGAAATTATGAAATATGAATGTACAGTAACAAAATATCACCATTCTGTAAAAAAACAAATATCAGGAATTTGGAAAAGCATACAAAGATTTGTATGAACTGATACAGAGTAAAGTAAGCAGAACCATGAGAGCAATATACACAATGACTATAATAATGAATGAATGAATGTAGCATTTAAGTGCTTAGTATGTGCATATTCAAATAGAAAAGTCAGACAGTCTCTACCCTCAAGGAACCCACACTTGTAATGAAGGAAACAATACCTAGGGAAGGTTTCAGATGCAAATTAGATAGGTAGGTTCCCTGGTCTTTAGGGTACACTGACAAAGATGATGATAAGGCCCCTTCTGTAATGTCATTCGTACTAATAAAATGTTTACAGTTTCTAATGTTGAACATTTGACAGGGTCAGGGTATTTGTTGACAGACTTTCTTTTCTGAGTCTTCAGTAGCTGGGTCTGTATGTATCCCCTGTAAAGACAATGGCCATGTTACATCTTCGCACCAGGTCAAAAGCATTGCTACTCTCAAGGTTCTTGGGTTCCAGGTGCTGGACTGTCTGCATTGGGGTCTGAGGGGTGATGGTGGATCAAGATGGTGGTGGTTGTTTAACCTTCCTTGTACATGCTGTATCCTGTTTCCCCCTCAAGGTACTTGGCTGCTTCAGCTAAGCTGGCTTGCCTATCCTGTGGATGACAGTTGATTAGCAGGTGGTGGGCATAGCTGGTCCCTTCTCCATAGAAATTGCTTCTAAGGATAATATGAGTGAAAGTAACACTGAACAGATGATGAAACAATTAATTGCTAATGTGGATTATTGCATATACTTCCAAATGTAATAGCTGTGTTAGTAGGTTTTACTTTAGAATATTTTTTTCTGTTATTAAGAAGGATTCATTGGTAGTGAATGGGATAAAACTGAAAAATGAATCCAATGTAAAGACAAAGGATATCAATAAAAGCATCTTTTTAAAAAAGGTTAATAAGTTACCTCTCCCATATCACCTAACCCTTAACCCACTTAAAATGCATATAGTAGAGTCATTCCCCAATTGACAAATCATCTAGAGATATGAACAGGTAGTCCTCAAGGGAAGACAGCAAACTATACATACCATATAAAAAATGTTCCAAATAATTAGATAAATGCAAATTAAAGCAACTCTGAGGTCCCAACCCACACTCATCCAATTGGTCAATCTAACAAAAAGGACAGAAAGAAGGAAGGGAGGGAGGAAAGAAGGAAGAGAGAGAGATGACAGAAAGAAAGAATGAGAAAGAAAGAAGGAAGGAAGGAAGGAAGGAAGGAAGGAAGGAAGGAAGGAAGGAAGGAAGGAAGGAAGGAAGAAGGAAGGAAGAAAGAAAGAAAGAAAGAAAGAAAGAAAGAAAGAAAGAAAGAAAGAAAGAAAGAAAGAAAGAAAGAAAGAAAGAAAGAAAGAAAGAAAGAAAGGAAAGAAGGAAGGAAGGAAGGAAGGAAGGAAGGAAGGAAGGAAGGAAGGAAGGAAAGAAGGAAGGAAGAAAAAAAGGGAGAGAGGAAGGAAAGGAAAGGAAAGGAAAGGGAAGGAAGGAAGGAAGAAAGAAAGAAAAAAAGGGAGAGAGGAAGAAAAGGAAAGGAAAGGAAAGGAAAGGAAAGGAAAGGAAAGGAAAGGAAAGGAAAGGAAAGGAAAGGAAAGGAAAGGAAAGGAAAGGAAAGGAAAGGAAAGGAAAGGAAAGGAAAGGAAAGGAAAGGAAAGGAAAGGAAAAAAGAGAAAATAACAAACAGTCACATTGATGCACTGTGGGTAGAGCTGTGAACTGGTCCAAACATTCTGGAAGCATTTGGAACTATGCCCCAAAAGTTTCTAAACAGTGCATACCCTTTGATTCTGTGATACCACTACTAGTCATATACTACAAAGGCATCAAAGAAAAAGGAAAAGGACGCACTAGTATAAAAATATTTATAGCAGCTCTTTTTGTGGTGACAAAGAACTGGAAATTGAGGGATGCCCATCAATTGGGGAATAGCTGAACAAATTGTGGTATATGATTGTGATGGAATGCTACTATATTAAAATAATATTATTATACTGAAATGAGGAGATGGTTTCACAGAGACCTGGAAAGATTGATATGAATCGATGCAAAATGGTATGAATAGAACCAGATGAACAATTGTGAGAAATAAATAGTTCTCTGTTACATTTAACAATTAATTATTGTATTAGGACCAAGGTTTTTCCCCTTTTCTCCTTCCTCAGCCAGAAACCAACCCGGTGTGGGCCAACTTTAGACTAATGGGAGTATTCTTGCTCATTGTGTTTGCTCGGACAGGTCTGGGGATGTGTTGATTCTCCTTATTATCAAGATAGGTCATATGGAAATTGATGTCTCTTTGACCAAGATTTGAGTGACCCAGGTCACGTACCCCAGGATCTTCATTTTAATATAACCCATTTCCCATCACTTTAATCCATTAGATTTGATTACCATTTGATGGACCACCTTTTGTCCAAAGGCATGAAAAGCTAAAGAAGTGGCTATGCATCCTCTTTAGCTACCAAGGGGACAATGAGCCTATTTTGTTGATTGCTTTCTAGATGTAGCCAATAAAACTGATTTTAATTTAACCAGAAACTTGGTGTCTCAGAACTTTTTAAATATCACAATTTATACTATATCATCAATATACAAAAACAATTTTAAAATACTAAAGAACCATTATCAATTAAATAAACAACCATAATTCCTGGGCAATGACGAAGAAGAATGCTATCCATTTCATGACAGAGATATAATGGACTAATGCGCAGAATAAGAAACACATTTTTGGATGTGGTCAGTGTAAGAATTTGGCTTGAATATGCCAAACATATAACTTTAAATGATACAAAGATTCTATCTTTCTTATCAGTGGGTGGTGGAAATGAGTGAGAGAAAAAAATAAATACTTGATCATTGAAAAAATTCTTTTAAAAATGCATCTGTTATATTAAGAGCAGGGATTTCAGAGAGATCGCCTGGCTTTGGCCAGGAGAAGGGGGATGGGGACCTCCCATAATACCATGTGGGCAGCCCTCTAATTCAAAGCACCAAAGACAAGAAATGGGCTACAAGCACCCAACAAACATGAAACCATAGGATTGCTTCCCTTTCCATGTCCTTCCAACTTCATAGGACTTAGAGGTGGAAAGGGGTAGAACTATGTGGTCTCTAAGCTCCCTCCAAACTCTTACATTCTAGACTTCTTTAAAGTCAAGGGAGATCATTTGATAGGATCACAGAATAACAGAACTGTAAAGGCACACATGGATCTTCTGTTCCACACCCCAGGTAGCTAGGTGGTACAGTGGATAGAGCACCAGGTCTGGAGTCAGGAAGACTCATCTTTGTGATTTCAAATCCAGCCTCAGACACTTACTGGCTGTTTGTCCTTGGGTAGGTCACTTACCTTATTTGCCTCAGTTCCCTCATCTGTAAAATGAGCTGGAAAAGAAAATACCCCTCCAGTATCTTTGCCAAGAAAACTGCAAATGGGGTCACAAAGAGTCAAATAGGACTGAAATCCACTGAACAACAGAAGTCCACACCCCTCACTGCACAGGGAAGGAAAGTGAGGCCCAGATCACCTGGGTAGAAAGTAAAAGAAGCAGTATTCAAAGTCAGGTCCTTTGGCTTTATATCTAAAGCTCCTTCCATTGCAACTCATTTATCATAAGCTCACTGAATCAGAGATTTACTGTAGAGTTGTACTTCAGAGGATATCTAGCCCAATTCCTTCATTTCACAGAAGAGGAAACTAAGCCTCAGAGAGGCTTAAGTGACTTGGCCAAGGTCATGCAGTAAATGGCAAAGCTGGGATTCAAACACAGGTCTTCTGACTCCAGACTCAATACTGTCTCTGTCATATCACACTGGCCATTCTGTATCCTTATTCTGACCAATGGCAACTGGGGTTGGGCATCTCCTTGCCCCATCCTTGGCATTCCACAGACAATGGACAGTCACAAGTGTCTGGGTCGTCAGAACTGCTCTTCAGGGCTTCTACGGCAACCTAGGGTGGAGTGGGGTGAGGGGTATCCCAGAATAAAAAGTTTACAGAAAAAGTCAAGGTTTTGATGAATGTCACACTTGAAAGCCAATTAAGTAGGCTGAGAGGAAGACACAATTTCCCATTGTCTAATTGACTTGCAGCACCTTCAAGGTAATAAATTTGTCACATTGAATTATTAATGAGAAACGAGTATTTGACTTGCTGCCCTGAATAGAAAATAGTTCATTATCGGGAGGCATTGTTCCTTCCCAATAATGAGTCTGGCACTAGGGGAGTTAAGAAAAAATGAGACAGAAAAAACCTGCATTTTCCTTCATCACTGTCTATCACATGCTGGACACCTTTTTCCCCCATTTAACATCCTGTGAAAATTTCAGATGAGGGCTGCTGTTGTTGTTGTGATATGTTTGTCCTTCGTTCTCGAAGAGGACCATGACATCGAGATGATGATATGACTTGCAGTTGACTTTGATTTGAGTGAGGGAGGGCTGTGCAAGGTTACCAACTTCACTTTCTTCTCCTCGAGTAGAGGGTAAGATTGGGAGGGGGCCCATTGGAACTTTTTTTTAGAGCTGAATTTTGCATGAGTGAATCATGAATTAGGTACAGCATATCTATTATTGGCATTTCTAGAAATACCCAAACTAGTTGTGTTCAATATTTAACCCCGATTTGGTGTCACAGAAAGGGAATCCATTCAGCTAGATTTAGCTCACCTTGAGAGACTCTCTAGCTCTCCTTCATGCCAGAGGATCAGTTGCACATCTAAGACAAGAGAGTCCAAGCAGGAAATTCAGTGTCTCTGCCAGGCCACTCCTGGACTTGAGAAACACTTGTTGAGTTAAAAAAAAAAAAAAAGGCCTCTGGCTGCACAACCTTGAACATCACTTTCCCCTCACTGATCCTCAGTTTCCCTCTCTGAGGGGATTGGCCGGGATGCTCTTCAAAGTCCATTCCAGCTCTAATATGCTCCCAGGCTTGACATAAGGTCGTAATCATAGTCATCATCACAGCTGGCATTTAAATAGTGTGTTAAGGTTCACAAATCACTTTACAAAGTATTGTATGTCATCTGATGTTTGTTAGAGCCCTGGGAGGGAGGTTTTATTATTATCCCCATTTTATAGATGAGGAAAATGAGGTTAAAGGAATCGCCCAGGGTCACACAGCTACTATATGAGGCCCCATTTAAATTCAGGTCTTTCTGACTCAAGACCCAGTGCTCTATCCACTAAACCATACTACCTATGTCCTAAAACTTCCAACATATAACACTTTCCCTCAAACATTCCATCTCCTGCCTCCATGGCTTTAAATAGGATGTCCCTGATGCCTGGAATTGACTCTCCTCTCTACTTCAAAGAAACCCCATTTTTCTTTAAAGCTCAGTTTGTGCCTCCTCCTCCAGAAAGGCTGTTTTTATCTTTCCAGTTGTTAGTGCCTTCTATTCAGGAATTACTTTATACTCATTCTGTATTTCATTTTCTAAATACATGTTGTTCCCCAGTAGAATGGAGCTCCTTGATTTTTGTATCAAATGCAAAGAGGGAAGCACTTGCTGAGCAAATGAAATGTGGACTTGAGGACAGTGATTGTGCCTTTAATAAGTTTGCTCTTCTCTGTAAAATCACAGTTATAGAGTTATAAAGGACATGTGTCCAGCCCCTTCATCAAGAGATGATGAAATGATCAAGACCAAGTGACTTGTCCAAGGTAGTAATCATCTGGTGGTGGGATTTGAACCCACATCTTTTGATCCCAGAGGCAGCACTCTTGCTTCTGCACCATGCCACCAAGGCCTTTTGCTGTACTGGTCATTCACTTCTAGATACTCTTCAGCTTTTTAATACCCTTCCTAAACAGTAATATCCCAAACTGAATATAATATTCCAGATTCATGCTAGCCAACATGTTGATGTGTTTGTCCTTCCTTGCCGAAGCAGACCATGCCATCTGAAAAACGATGACATGACTTGCACTTGACTTTGTTTTGAGTGAGGGAGGGCTGTGCAGGTCACCAGCCTCACTTCTCCTCCAGAGCCATCTGAATCCAGTGACCAGATATTCATCAGGATGACTGCAGATGACCCAGGATGCGTTGGGAGATCTTGGCCCCTTTAGGTCAAAAAAAAAAAAACAACAGAGACAAAATAACCTCAGTAAGTATCATATATTGAAATGTGACATTTTAAACTTATACAAATATTCAAAGGAAAAACTCATCCTCTAAGGGATCAAAGGTGATCTATCAACAGACAATCGACAAACAATACACCAATCACAAATAATCTCTTGAAAACCACCCAGAAACTCTGAGTTGTGAGGAACTCAGCATTCACACATGCCCAACCCACCCTTGAACAACAATGCACTCCCTCAGGGCCTGTCAGCTAGCTTCTGCCTAAAACCCTGCTGGGATAGAGAACTGACCATCTCTTTAGGTCACCCATTCACCTTTGGGTCAGCTTGAATTGTGGTGACTTCACTAATTCCATTGTTTGTAATTCTGCCACATGGGACTGAGCTCTCTTCCATGTGACTGTCTTTCAAATACTTGAAAACAGCCATAATTCCTGCAAATATCCTCTTTACCAGGCTAACCATGGCCTGTTCCTCCTCCAGATCAGGTGGCAGCACCTGAAGACCCCTGACCACTGTGACTGCACTTTCCAACTTACCAGTGACCTTCATACTAGCATTTGGATGTGCGCTAACTGGCATAAGGTAAAGAGAAATGACTGCCTTCCTAGGCCTGGGCACGTTCTTTTCTTATTGCAGCAAAGACTACTCTAGCTGTCTTGGCTTCCATATTACACTACTGACTCAACTGGAGCTTGGAGTGCCCTAAAAGCCCAGATTCTTTCAGGTAAATCATTGGCTCATCCTACCTTCCCCTATGGGTTAGTAGTGAAGTTGATGTTTTTTGATCTTCAAATATTTTATTCCCAGTCAATAATTTCATACTCCAAAGAGACTAAAGAAGGACAGGACTGACATACGCAAAAATATTTATGGAAGCACTTTTTGCTACAGCAAAGAACTGAAGGCCGAGGGCATGTCCATCAATTAGAATATGGCCAAAACAAATATGGTATATGAATGTAAAAGAATATTACTGTACAGTATAGAGTTATAAAAGGAATAAAAAGAAATCTAGGGAAACAAATGAGCTGACAGAGTAAAACATACTGACATACAATGACAAAAAGAATGTCTAGGAAAATTACTCTGAAAGACTTCAGACTCTGGTCAGGGTCTAATCAGACTAATCAACGACTCCAGAAGACTAGTAATGGAACTGGCCTCCATCCTCTTGGTACAGAGTGTAAGATCAGAATCAAACTATCTTTAGAGATGACAGATGTGTGATAACCCCCACCTCCAATTTTATTTGTCTGTTAGAAGGGGAGCGGATTTCATTTCTTGGGGGAGGAATCGAAGGAAGGAGATGAATACTTGGGAGGGAAGGGTAATCATAAGATACTGATGTCAAAAAGAGTTTTAAAAATCACATTCAAAAATACCCATCAAGAAGAAAATCAGGTTCAGAAAGGGGACATAGATAGACAAGGCTATGTGGGTCACATAAATTAAATATCTACTTTAAAATTACCAAAACTATATAGAAGAAAGATTCATGGTTTCATATGCAATCCTCTTTTTCACTATTTTTAAATTAATGTTGACAGACATAGTTGTATTTAGTATTTCCCTGATGACAATTTCTACTCTTGTTCTTCAAAATTTCTTCTTTGTTATTATCTGCTATAGCCTGTGCACATGTACAATGTCTCTGCAGCCCCCCTGTGGTGCCTCATTGCAGTGTGGAGCTGACCCTAAAATCTCTAAGGCTAGGCCAGTGGAGAAAACTTTCTGGCAAGCTTGTCTACTTCATAATAAAAGAGAACAAAAAACTGATTTCATCTTATGCGATTCGACCTAATAATTTTAGCCTCTAAGATCTTTTGGAAAGTAGGTCTATAAATTTGTACAACACTGTCTCTTCATCCTGCGGAAGATAGCATTAGGTTTCTCCATATCACACTGCTGACTCAAATTGACTTTGTAGTCCACTGAAATCCCCAGATCTTTTTCATACGAGCTGCTACGTAGTCATGCTTCCCCTATCCTTATACTTGAGAAGTTGACTATTTGAACTGAAGTCTCAGTCTTTACACTTAAATTCATTAAACTCCGTGGCCTATTTAATGGGTTTAAGAAGTAGTAAATATTTTTTTTCATGGACCAAATTTAATTGGAATGTCTTGATTACTCCTGTGTTATTTTGTCGTCCCTGTTTCCCTAGACATAAAATCATCAACTATTCAAATGGAGCTGAATTCTCATCACTTTGATCTCTCCAATGATACAGACCTCATCTTGCATCCACACCTGCCTCTCCATTATGAGTCTCAGCTATGTCCTCCCAAAGGATCAATACAAATAGTCCACTCAACATATAGGTGGCCTTCTTGACTATCTCCTGACATCTCAAGGAGGACATAGCATTCTGGATGTCCACCAGTCACCTTTTGGCCACATCACATGATCATCCCATATTTTCTTCTTAGCATGCATTTCCCTGATGACAATTTCTACTCTTGTTCTTCAAAATTTCTTCTTTGTTATTATCTGCTATAGCCTGTGCACATGTACAATGTCTCTGCAGCCCCCCTGTGGTGCCTCATTGCAGTGTGGAGCTGACCCTAAAATCTCTAAGGCTAGGCCAGTGGAGAAAACTTTCTGGCAACTTCTATCATGCAAGGAAGGCTTGAAACATGGCCTTATGAATATCAACAAGTCCCTTCTTCAAAAAAATTGTTCCCGAATTGATAAGTGGTCAAAGAATATGAAGAGGCAATTTTAAGAAGAAATCAAAGACATCTATAGTCATATGAAAAAATGCTCTAAATCACTACTGATTAGAGAAATGCAAATTAAAATAACTCTGAGGTCGTAAAACAACCTATCAGATTGGCTAAAATGACAGAAAAGGAAAATAACAAATGCTAGATTTGATGGAAAAAAATGAGACATCAATGCACTGTGTGTGGAGCTGTGAACTAATCCAACCATTCCGGAGAACAATCTGGAACTGCCCAAAGGGCTATGAAAGTGTGCATACCCTTCAACCCAGCAATTCCACTGCTAGGTCTGTATCCCAAAGAAAAAGGAAAAGGACCTATTTGTACAAAAATATTTGTAGAAGCTCTTTTTGTGGTAGCAAAGAATTGGGAATTGAGGGGATGCCCATCAATTGGGGAATGACTGAACACATTGTGGTGTATGATTGTGATGGAATAGTAAGGTGCTCAAAGAAATGCTAAGCAGGATGTTTTCATAAAATCTTGGAAAGACTTCTATGAGCTCATGCAAAGCGAAGGGAACCAAACCAGGAGAACACTATACACAGTAACAGCAGTATTGTACAATGATCAGCTATGGATGACTTAGCTACTCTCATCAAGATGATGACCCAAGATCATTCCAAATGTCCCATGATGAAAATGCTATCCACCTCCAGAGAGAGAACTGAGGAACTCTGAGTACAGATTAAAGCATATTTATTATTACTTTATTATTCTTGTTTTATTCTGTTTGTATTTTCTGTTGCAACATGATGAATATGAACATGTGTTTTTCATTATTTCACATATTTATGTGAAATATACATTTCTTGTCTTTTCAATGGGTGGGAAGGGGCAGCAGAAAGGAAGAGAATTCTGAATTCAAAATTTTTTTAAATTAATGTTCAAAATAAATAATAAATTTATGTTTAAAAGAAAAATAAATCGCTATTGATATGCTTTGTTTTTAAATTACCTAAATTTCCCTTACTATCCCTTTCCTTTCCAATCCTGGAAAGTCATCTAATATAATAACAGTAACAACAGCAGCAGCAGTAATGACAACTACAACCAAACTTGTGAGAAAACAAAAGAAAACGAAATTAGCAATAACTGATCTCAAATTCTGAAAATACAAGCAACATTCTATACCTGTAAAAATGGTGTGAGGTGCCTTCTTATCTCTCTCTTTTGGGGCCATGATGATTTTTTTTAATTTTTTAGCATTTGATTTTTATTATTTTGTGGTATTCTTTCCATATCGTTGTAGTCATTGTTTATAGTTTTTTTGATTCTGCTGACTTCACTCTGCATCCGTTCATGTAGATCTTTCCATGTCATTCAGAATTCATCACATTCATAATTTTTCTAGCATTACATCCTATTCCATTACATTCAAGTACCACAATTTGTTTAATCATTTCCCCATTGATGGGCATCTACTTTTTTTCAGTGTTTTTCTTACCAAAAATATTAAAAGATGCTACAAAAATTTTGTCTTTGGGGGACTTTCTTTTCTTTTCAGTGGTCTCTTTGGGGTATCATCCTAGCAGTGGAATCTCTGAGTCAAAGCATATGAACATTTTAGTTACTCTCTTGCATAATTGTGTGTCCTGATTCACAACTTCACTAAAAATTCACCAGTGTGCCTATCTTCCCATAAGCTTTCCAACATTGACCATTCCCATTAGTATCTTTTCCATGCTGTAGCATTAGAAGCAGTCACACCCCAGTAAAACCATCTCGGCAGATAAGCTAAACCATGTCAAGGGTAACTGAGAGACCTCATACCTGTCAGTGAGATGTCTACCCCAAGCATCTGAAGACTTCCCCTGGAGAAATGGGCAGATGAGAACAATTTGTTCCAATGGCCATGAAGGCAGTTGAAGCCGGTGCTGTGGAATGCTTAGAACTGGGTCACACATCAAACACACCAAGGTGAGTCTGACTTTCTGTGATGCCACTTGAGATTTTCTTGGAAAATATACTGCAGTGGTTTGCCATTTCCTTCTCCAGCTTATTTTACAGGTAAGGAAACTGAGGCAAACAGGGCTAAATGACTTGTCCAGAGTAACCCAGCTAGTAAGTGTCTGAGACAGCATTTGAACTCAGGGAGATGAGTGTTCCTGACTCCAGGCCTGGCACTCTATCCACTGTACCACCTATCCACTCTGTAAGTGATCTTAGGCTACATTAAAAGCACCTTCACTTCTAGGACTAAATAAATGGATTTATTATATATTATACATATATATATGTATAATATATAATAGGATTTACTCTGCCCATAATCAGCCTACATCTGGAGTATTCAGTTTTGGTTATAGTACCACAGCAAGGCATCAATAAACCTCTCAATCTCTTTACCTGTAAAATGGGGATAATATTTAACTCATATGGTTGTGAAGAGGATCAAGTCCATTAATTCTCTCTAAAATCCTCTGCAAACCTGAAAGGGCTATAGAAATGTGAGCTATTATCATTATTGTTATAAACTGGATATGGTCAGCCAGGATAGTGGCAGGCCTAGAGATGATACCATAGGAGGATCCATTGCAAGAACTGGAAATATTAGGCCTAGAGAAGCTATTTCGAGGGAACATAATCCAGCTATTATTTTCTGCAATCTCATTTACAATCCTTTTCTGTTCAATTATGTATATGGAAATATCTCTTTTATTTGGTGTTTTAAGTTCAAAATTTTAAAAATATATAAGTAAATGCAAGCAAAATCAAAAGACTTCAAGTAGTCTCAGAGGACCATAGATCTAGAGATGGAAGGGACCTCAGAAGTCATCTAATCTAAACCCTTTACTTTACAGATGAGGAAACTGAGGCCCCTACAGGATCATAGACCTAGAGAGGGAGGAGACCTCAGAAGTAATCTAGTCCAAACCCTTTATTTTACAGATGAAGAAACTCAGAGCTAGAAAAATAAAGTGCCTTGCCTTTATTAATATTAATATTTTATTAATATTATTTATTAAGTATTAATTAATATTAAGTGACAGAGTAATCTCTTCAAAGTATTCTGCACAGTGTCTGGTTCATAGTAGGTGCTTAATAAATGTTGACTACTTGACTGACTGATATTCCATGGTTAAAGCCTTTTCCTGTAATGTTTCATTCAAAGTATGAAGCAGTAGAAAGGGTATTGGAGTTTTATTTTGGAACTGTGGGTCTGAATCCCAGCCATGCTGCATAGCAGCTGTGTGGGTATGGGTGCATTAGATTACTTCTCCAAGTCTCAGTTTGGGCACATATGAAAGAGGGATTACAATTTTTTAATATCATCTACCTCATAGGGTTATTGTGAGAAAAATACTTTGCAAACCTTAAGGGCCTGCAAAAATATGAGTTGTTAATCCTAGAGATTCAACTAAACACTAATTAAAACAATTACTAAGCAGCATAGTAGCAGGATGAATGACAGAAAGGGATTTATGACTCATTCCCCAATAGGTAATGATCAAAAGAGAGGAGCAGGTAGTTCTCGAAAGAAAAAAAAACAAGCTTTCAACAGTCATACATACTGACAAGCTTTGGAAGTTACAGGTTAAACTGATTATATATTTTCAAAGAAAAGTAAGATACACAGAATGGAGATCTGCAATCTCATTTACAATCTCTTTTCTTCTATTAGATATATGGAAATATTTTATTTGGTTCTTGTTAAGTTCAAAATAAAAATATTTTTTCAACACACATAAGATCAAAGGAAAATTCAGAAGAAGAAATAGCAATTTTATAACTAACCTGTTAAATTTAATAATACTTTAAAAAAACTCCTAATAGAAGTTTACAATTTCACATAAAATTCTCTTTTCTGTTCTCTTTTGTTTATTGAAATGTTGATGTGTGTGGATGCTTGAGTTCATAATAAAAAAAAAAACCTTCAATGCTATAGAAAACTAAATAACCATATAAAATGCTCCAACTAACTAACAGTAAAGGAAATACACATTAAAACTTCTCAGCTTACTGTCTCAGGGAGGGAGTAGGGAGGGCAGGAGACAATTTAGAACTTAAAATTTTTAAAAATGAATGTTACAAATTGTTTTTACATATAATTAGGAAAAAACAAAATACTAATTTAAAAAGAACTCCAAGTTTCATCTTCATACTTATGAGATTGTCAAAGATGAATTTTTTTAAAAAAAGGAAAACAGTAAATTTTCAGAGGTGGTGTGAGAGAACTAGCATACTAATGCATTTTTGGTGGAGCTGTGAATGTGTACAAACATTCTAGAAAGCATTTTCAAACCACTACCACCACCCCAAATCACTAAACTGCCCACATCCTTCAGCCCTGAGATTCCACAAATAGAATCATACCTAGAAGGAGTTAAAAGTCAGAAAGGACCCATTTGTGCAAAAAAAAAATCATAGTTGTGCTTCTTTGTTGTAATAAAGAATTGAAAACTAAGGGGATGCCCAATAATTGGGGAATGGTTAAGCAAATCATGGTATATGAATGTAATGGAATTACATCATAAAAATCATGAAAGATTGACTCAGAAAAATATGGGAGGACATGTATGAACTGAGGCAAAATGCGGTTAGCAGAACCAAGCAAACAATTGCAATGGTATAATTTTGAAAGATTTAGAACCTCTCATTGATGCAATGACCAGTCATGATTCCAGATGACTATGGACTACAAGCTGCCCTGCCTGACTTTGCAGAATTGGTGGCCTAGAGCACTGGTGTCTAACTCAAATAGAAATTAATCCTGTGGGCTGCTTAGTCACTTAGAAAACCACTTATTAACATTATCTATATTGTATTGCATTTTTATTTTGTTAAATATCTCCCAATTACATTTTAAGCTGCTTCTGGCTGCACTGGAATTTTGTAGGCTCGACACCGTGGCCCTGAGGTACAGAATGAGACATGTTTTTTGAACAAGGCAATGTGTGGGTTTGTTTTGATTGACTATATTTATGATTACCAGAATTTAAAAAAAAAACAACCTTTTTTTAAACTTAAGAGAGAAAAATGAGAGGAGGGGTAATGATATGATGCCCCCAAAAGAATAGTGAAGCAGAAAAAAAAGAAAAAGCATGCAGAACAGAAGGAGGAATAAGTGGGATAATTTAAGAACTGATTTACTGAACGAATAATACACTTTAAAAACAAGTTGAAAGGAATGCAGATTCAGTTTCATGCAAAATCCTCTTCTGTTCTTTGTTCATGCAAGTGGTCATATTTGCTGGTGTTTGTCAAGTTCAGAATAACAAAGAAAAATTTAATGAGGTATTATTGTTGTTCCCACCTCTGCACGTTTATCCAGAGTCCTGGACGGTTCCCCTCCCCTGGAATGCCTTTCTAACTGTGTAGATCCTATCCTGTCTTTAAGGCCCAGCTCAAGTTAATACTTCAGACTGCCTTATAATCTGACCATAAATATGAAGGAGATATTAATTGCCTGTCTGAAAAGATCAGATATTTCCAACATTAATTATTTTAAAGTTGGGCTTCTTATTCAGCCTAGATCAAAGGTGAGGTCATCAAGATGTCAGCATAGTATTTATACAACTGTTCTGTTGAACGATGGTATGAATTCTGTACAGCTGCCTAGACATTTGATGTTATAACATCCAGGATTCTAAATTAAATGAATTGATTTTTTAAAATACAAATCTCTTGAAATTCCAGAAGCATCCTTTTAAAATGTGTTCATTTGTTGCAAAATAACTTGAGACGCTCAGGAAAACCTGGATAGACACTCATAAGTTTAATAATTCCAAGCTGTGACCATTTGGAGTCAAAGACGGAATCAAGGAAGGAAGGGAACAAGCATTTATTTTGTACCTACTATGTGCCAGACATTTTAGAAATATTATCTCATTTGATCCTCACAACAACCCTGGAATGGTACATGCTATTATTGTGTCCATTTTACAGATGAGGAAACTGAGGCAGTCAGTGATCAAATGGCTTGGCCAAGGTCAGAGCTAGGGAGCGTCTAAAATTGAATTTGAACTCAGGTCTTTATGACTTTGGGCTCAGTGTTCTATCCACTGTGCCACCTAGCTGCCTCTGCTAAATTACAGAATTGGGGGAGCAGAGGGAACTCAGTGGCCATTTAGTCTAACCTATACCCATACAGAAAACGTGTACAGTAAATGACCTGCAAGGATCATAAATCCAGAGGTGGAAGAAACCTTTGAGGCCATGAGGTCTAACTCGCCTCATTTTGTAAATAAGGAAACTGAGGCATAGAGAGATTGTCCAAGGGACTTGTCTTGGATCTCATAGCTCATGTCCATAGGCTATCAATTGCACTTTGGGGTGGGGCTCATTGTTTAGACATTTTTCTGGATATTGAACTCTGGTTTGTCTCGTTGTACCTTCCACCCATTGCTTCTGGTCCTGCTCTGTGGGGCCAAGCATAGCATGTATAACAATTTCCCCTTTATATTCCTCTTTCCAATCTTTTCTTTTCCAGCAAAAAATCAATGCTCATGTAGCATAATTTCAAGGTCCCTCACCATGGCTGCTATTTTATTCTAAGTGCTCTTTGTTCTGCCAATATTTTTCCTAAATACTTATTAACTGATTTCCTAAAATGTGGTGTCCAAAACTTAATCCAATGCTCCAGATAAAGGCAGGGTAGAGGGGCCTTGTCACTTCCCTATTTCTGGAGGCTACACATCTTTAATACAAGCCAAGATGGAATTTACTTCTTTATTTAGTATATTTTATTGTTGAGTCCTCTTGTGCTTGTGGTCTTGTAAAAACCCCAGATCCTTTTCGGACAAAATACTGTCTATTCAAGCCTCTCCCATCTTGTACTTGTATTGTGGTTTTTTTTTTAATTTAAGCATATAACTTTACATTTGTCCCTATTAAAAATTGGTCCTGTTCTTGGCATTCTAGTCAATTAAATCCTTTTTGTATCCTGATTTGGTGATTCAATGTGTTAGCTTTTCCTCCCAGTTTTGAGTCATCTAAAAATTTGAGAATTGTGCCAATCTGGGCCTTTAAGCAAGGCAGTGGTAAAAATGTTAATTAGTTGGTGATCTAATAGATTCCTGTGGAACTCCACTACAGACATCCTTATAACTTGTTAGTGAATTTGCTATTTTTTGAGTCCAGAGGACTCATGGATTACTGTTAATCCATTTAATTATGATCTCATTTAGGCATGGGTTGAAGGGCTGGCGTCACCACCTACAATCTTTATAACCCTGGGCAAATCATTTATTTTCACTGTCCCTAAGTTTCCCCAACTCCCCAGTTTCAGAGGTCACTTGTTTGTTTATTAATTTTCAAGGACTGCAGGGAGGTGACTGGGGAGGAATCAGGGTGCTTCACCAGTGAAATCCAGCAGGAGGATCCACTTCAAAGGAAAGTGATGCCACCTTCAGGAGTTAGTTGTCCCTGCAGGAGCACCTACTGAGGAAGTGGAGGAGGACAGGAGTCTGAGGGCCCTGCTAATGTGAGTAACATTTTAGACCTATTTATTGAGATTTAACTTGGAATTTTGAGGGGAGTTATGAGGGGAGGGGTTTTACTGCCCCCTGCCTCGAACTCTTTTCTGAGTTTTGCCTTTTCCTTGTTTAAAATAGATTCAAGACTGAAAAGTGAAAGGGGCTTGGGTGGTACCTCCCTGAGTAGGAAGTCCTAGCCACTTAAGATGGAGAGAAAGCATAACCAGTCCCAGGCTCAAGTACCAGGTCAAAAACAGAATAGGAAAGCCAAAAACAATCCCAAGGTCCAGAATGAGCCAGGGAAAGCTATACAGAAATCCAAGATAGAAAATGTGAAGCAGACCTCCAGTCAGCCTCCCAAGTCTACTGACTCTGAATCTGATGGTGAATTTCAAAAAGTTGAGCCTCATTTAAAAATGAACTCCAAAGTAAAGGTCAGCACCCTTGAGGAAGCAAAAATTAGAACCAAGAAATTCTATGAAAATAAGGACAAAAATCAAAGACCTCTGAGGGGAAAGCCCCCCACGGAGCAGGTACCAGCAGTTATTCCAAAAACAGTCAAACCCAAGCCTCCTGATTCATTCAATGATAAGCACAAGGGCAGAGGGGAAGAGAAGGATGGCAGTGAATCTGACAATGGCTACACTACCTTTAAGAAAAGGAAGGCCATGCATACTGTCACCAAGGCTGAGGAAGATTTTAATTTAATGAGGTTCAGAGTAAAGCCCTCAGCCCCCAAGGCCCCCGTCTTACAGCAGGACTTTGAGAACCTCAAACTTTATTCTAGTGACCCAAAAGGCATCAAGGTAGATAGCCTAAAGTCTGAATGGAAGTCTGAGAGGTGGGCAGTAGGGGCAGGCCGTGGTAGATCTGGGCCTGGGTACACTCAGGAGAAGGCCTTCGATACCAGCCCTGGTCCAAAAAGCCCAAAGGTGGACCCATCACCCACAACTGAGCCCACAGCCCCTGTTGTCCCTAAAGAGGAAGGATGGAGCCTGTTTAAAGAGCCCACAGTTTTCCTATTGGGCAAGAGCAAAGTTCCCAAAGTCACTTATGCCAGCAAACTTAAACAAAATCTACACAAGGCTCAGAGTCCCTCCGGACCCAGAGGGTCACATCCACAATCACAACTGTCACCACAGTCCTTAGCGATACTGTCCTCATCATCAGCTGTCATAGGTTCGTCCATCCAAATGCCCAGCCACAGGCTGACCCAAGTTCCTATGACTGCCTTAAAGACAGTTACTTCTCTGGATTTTGCTAACAGGCGTGGAAAAAGCATGACTTCTGAGAGTAGCCAGGTCTTGTCTCTGGAAGCACGCCTGATCAGGAGTCCTTCTACCCCCAAGTCAGTGATCCACAAAATAGATCCAAGCTGCCCACCTGTACAGCGAAGTCTCTTTACCTGCCCTTCAAATATGCCACCTGCACCCATGGGCCTGATGCCAAATATCACACCCACCCAAAGAGAAATTCAAATGCTGAGCGAGATCTCCCAAAATGAGTGGGGTTTATCATTTTTCAGTGAGATAAACATCATCCCTGAGATGACCCAACAGATGGCACCAGATCCAGAAGTCATACAGCCACCACTGCCACACAAGTATCCTGACCCTATGACTTCCCAGGAGACTGACGAAAGCCCCTGTGTACTAGAGCATGTATTGCTTCCCATAGTCTATAATCTCAGCAAATGGTTAAACCCTCAAGGTTTTGGGGGCATCACTGAGCCACCAGTTCCAGTAAGAGAGAGCGAAGAAGCCTTGATGATAGAGTCCGGTCTTAAAGATGATCACCCACAGCAAGCAGACCCCAAGAGCCACAGGGCATTCACACTTCTCCCCAGTAATTACGAGACAGAGAGTCTGGAGTCTTTTCCCATAAGCCCTTCCCCTGACTCCACCTGGGAAGATCCAGAGCAGGAACATCATTTGATGTCACAGCCACTATTGAGTTCCACATGGGAGAAATAAAATCCATCCTGGATATGATGGACCAAGATCCCGAAAAAATAGTCATTTATGATGAAACCATGGACGACTGACCACCATAAAGGTCCAACGATAAGAGTCATGCTCAAAATCTGTTTGCAGCATTCAGTGCATTTGGAGGAAAGGGAGAAGAGGTTTGTTTTCCTTATATAGTTGTCCAACGGGAGAGAAGACAACTGAAGACAAATAGACTTCATAAAGAATCTACAAATTAATTTCAAGGACTACATATTCATCGTTTCATCTCCAGTCCAGAAAAGATTTTTGAGGGAACATGTTTTATTTTGTTTTGGTGCATGGACTTTTTTCATTTTTTCAAATTTCTGCGTTTGATTTTGATTTTGCCAAAGACTTGCAGACATGAACTTGAAGGCCCAGTGAGAGTTCTGAAGATCCTGCTGTCATCAATTCAGACAATAACTGACCCCTGACCCCAGAGACAACTCAGTGAAAAGGATCTCAAACTGTTCTTTGATTTTTGTTCCTTGAACCCAGAGTGGTTGGACAGTTTTCTTTTTCAGCTCCTCCCAACCCCCCAGCCCTATTCTTTTCTTTTCTTCTCCTTTCTTTTTTTCCTTTTCTTTTCTTCTCCTTTCCTTTCTTTTTTTTCCTTTTCTTTTCTTTTCTTTTCTTTTATTTCCTTTCCTTTTCTTCTCTCCCCTTGCCCTGACTTGAGCAGGGATTACCTTTTGCATGGTCCTGGCTGATCTTGCCAGAATTAAAGCAGTCCAAGCTGAGGGGGAGGTAAAAGGGTCTGAGGAAAAGTGGAGGGGTGAATTCTGGAGTAGTATGTGCTGCAGAGCTGTTGAGGCTTCTGTTCCCTGTTTGAGGTTTTTCAATAGAAGAATTCCTAGGAGTGGTGTTTGAAGATAAGTTATAGAAAAAAATAGTTGTTTTAGAGGTTTTATATGAAAAGAAAAAAATTCTGTTTTTGCACGTTTCTATATCTTGTATAACTGAGATCAAAAATCGACCCTGCTTGTCACCAACGCTAGCCTAATTTAGTTTCCCAAAGGCTAGAGGTGCAGGGCTTTTTCTGCTTTATTCACGGCCAATATTAATAGAAACGCACTGCCCCTACAAACCCTTTCCACGTGCGTTTCATTGTTCTCTTAAATTATCAACAAAAACTAGGTGGGCAGAGGCTGGAATAGGAGGCAATGGGAGGTGGAGGAGAATAAAATTTCACCATGTTTGTTTCTGGCAGGTAAGTAGTGAACAAAAGGTGCTCCGTGGAAGATATCCTGGCTCCACTTTCCTGAAATCTGTGAGCTTTTAACCAATATTGTTTCTAATTCTCTTTTGAACATAGAGTGGGATATGCCAGCCTCCCCCTGCCAGTAGCTTGGTATTCTGGCATAGTGTCATTTAACCAGCTTGCCTCCCAAGATTTGCGGCACCTGGAGAGACCCACCTCAGATGGCAGTGATGGCCAACATTGAGAGGTCACTGGAGGCACCAGTGAGAGACCCAGAGGGATTCAGTCGCACCAAGAACCACCACACTTCTGCCACTGTGAGGTCACCAGGTTCCTGTCCAGCAAAGAAAGAAAATCTTCTAAAGTTTTTGTGTGAATGTTTACAATGCTTTTTTGGCCATTTCTACTAAATTGTTAAAGAGCAAAGCCGTTGTTTGACATGATTCAATACAGCAAAGGAAGGTGCACGGGGAAGGGTGTTGCATGTGGATGGGGGCAGGAGTTGAGTTGTATGATTGGCACTACCCACAGCTTCTTCCTCATATAAATGAGCGTATTTAGTAAGGGCCAAAGCTAAGGAACAATTGACAGCTAGCTGCCCTGAGATCTGAGAAGAAACAGGCATCCATGCTCCTCCCACCAATTTTGCAGACAAGGAAATTGAGGATCTGAGACAGGGAAAAGACTTGCCCAAGATCACACATATAGTCAATAGCACAGGCAGAATTAGAGGCCAGATCCCTGACTTCTAGGCATCACCACAACACCCTGAATGGGATAGATATCAGCAAGCCAAGCTCTTCATTTTGTGGGAAAAGAAATTGTGACCTACAGATACAAAAAGAATTTAGCAAATATCACACAGTTAGTAGCAGAGGGAAGATCTGAACCCAGGTGGTCTTACCTACTCCACTTTCCACCACACTGATCCTGGTTTATAAAAAAGAACAGGAAAGAAGGGAAGGTAATCAACATTTCTTGGGCTTTTGCTCTATGACAGAAACTGTGCTAAGCAGTTTATAGATATTATTCTGCTTTCATCACAGCATCACTGCAAAAGAGAAAGGGAAAGGGAGAGGAATAAGCACTGAGTAGGGCAAATAGGTGGTGCAGTAGATAGAGTGGATAGACAGGGCCTGAAGGGAGGAGGACACTTCCTAGCTGAGTAACCCCAAGCAAGTCACTTACCCCTATTTGCCTCAGTTTCCTCCTCTGTAACATGAGCTAAAGAAAGAATTGGCAAACCACTCCAGGATCTCTGCCAAGAAAATCCCAAATGGGATGACAGAGAGGCAGACATGAAAAAAATGTGCCAGCAACCACACTTAACACTTTCAAGATATTGTCTCATTCCCTCCCCGCCCCCCACAAAAGCACGAAGAAGAGGAAGGGAAAGGAAAGGAAATTAATTAAAAATGAATAGATTTTTCCAATGTACCAGATACTATGCTAAATGACTGAGAGCTATTAGATTATTTCATCTTCGCAGAATCTTGAAAACAGAAAACAAGGAAGGCAAGATTTAGCAAGCAACTGGTCTAGGCACCGTGCTGAACACTTCACTGATAACCACTCATTTTATCCCAACAAAATCACAGAGGATACAGAGGGGAAAAGGAACACACTTATGAAGCACCTACTATGTGCCAGGCACTGGAGTGCTTTATTAATACAGATTATATCCTCACTACATCTTGAGAAAATAGAGGCAAGGGAATAGGTGAGAACAGGTACTGATTAGACACTAGCCATAGGCCAAGAAGTCTGCAAAGCACTCTGGGATATTTTTATCATTTGATGCCCACAATATCTCTACAAAAGAGAAAAAGGAAGGGAGGTAAAGAAACAAATATTTTTTAGGTATCTCCTTTGTGCCAACATCATGGTCAAAACCTCAGAGAGAGCTAATTTTTCCACATAACATCATTACATAGGAACATACATGACAAACGAAGGCACAGAGAAAATTACTTATTAGCCTCCTACTATGTGCCAGGCACTGTGTTAAGCACTTTCCCAATACGATCTCATTTTCCATCACATTTCTAGAAAAGAGGAGAGGGGAGGGGCAGGGGAGGGGTGAAGGGAGGGGCAAAGTGAGGGGCAAAGTGAGGGGAGGGGCAAAGAACTTATTACACATTCACTATATGCCAAGCAGTTTGCTACATATTTAAAGATATCATCTCTTTTTATCTTCCAAAGATCTTTCCAAAAAGAAGAGTATGGAAGGAAACAAGCATTTATTGGGCACCTACTATGTGCCAGGCTGAGTGGTAAACACTACACAGATATCTCTTTTTATCCTCAAAACATCTATAGAAAAGAGAAGAAAATAAATGGGCACACGCACGTATTAGATGCTCACTATATTCCAGGCCCTGCACTAAGCACTTCACAAATATTTTTGTCATTTTATCCTCACATCTCTACAAGAGAGAAAGGAGAAGCAAAAGAAAAGGAACAAACAAATATTAGGCACCCACCATGTTCCAGGCAGTTTGTTAAACATTTTACAAATACAATTTCATTTTATCTCCAAAATATCTTCACAAAGAGAAAGGAGTAAGGAAGGAAACAGGCAGCTAGATGGTACTGGAGAGCACTGGACCTGGAATCAGGAGGACCTGAGTTCAAATCCACCCTCTGACACTGTGTGACCCCGAGCAAGTCACTTCACCCCGTTTGCCTCAGTTTCCTCATCTGTCAAATGAGGTGGAGAAGGAAATGGCAAACTACTCCAGTATCTCTGCCAAGAAAACTCCAAATGGTGTCACAAAGAATCAGACATGACCGAATAACGTCAACAACAAAAAAACGAAACAAACATTCATTAAGCAACTACTTTTGACCAAGCACTTTGTCAAATACTCTACTGATATTATCTCATTTTATCCCCAAAATCTCTCTATAAAAGAGAAAACGGAAGGAAGTATGTGGCAATGGGCACTTATTAGACACCAACTGTGTGCTAGGCTCTATGCTGAGCAGTTTACAGTTATTTTCTCAGCATCTTCATGAAAGAGAAAAGGGAAGGGAAGGAAACATTTATTAGGCAACTATCATGTGCCAAGGACTGTGCCAAACTCCTTACAAATATTATCTCATTTTATGTTCAAACTAGTTTTACAAAGAGAAGGAACTATGAAGACAATGAACCCCTGCTGTGTTCCAGAGATCCTATTTAATCATTTTATCCTCAGAACATTTCTACCTAAGAGAAAAGAGAACAGAAGGGTAGGAAAGAAATATTTATCATGTTCCTATTACATAGCCAGGCACTGTGGGAAACATTTTACAGTTAACTCATTTTACATTCACAACATGTTAGGAACATAAAAGGAGAATAAACACTTATTAGACACCAATTGTAGGGAAGGAAACAAGTATTTATTAGACATCTACAACATGCCAAGGACTGTGCTAAGCTCTTTACAAATATTATCTCATATTATCTTCAAAACATCTTTACAAAGAGAAGGAGCTATCAAGGGAACAATCACATTTAAGCACCTACTACGTGCAAGTGACTGTATGAAGTCTTTTATTCATATTTTATCATTTTATCCATAGAACATCTTAACCACTGAGAAAAAATAATGACTATATTATGCTATTAGTGTCATTTTATCCTCAGAACATCTATAAAAAGAGAGAAGAAAATATAAGGAAATAAGCACTTATTAGATTCCAACTATATCCCAGAAGATATATTATCTAATTCCACATCCAAAATATTTTTGTAAAAATGGAAAGTGAAGGAAATTATAGGAAACACGCATTTATTAGGTACCATTTTTGTGCAAGGCCTGTGATTAGCACCTTACTAATTTTCTTGTTATTTTATCCTTACAATATCTCAACAAAAGACAAAAAGGAAAAAGAAGAAAAGGAAAAAAACATTTAGAAGAACACACTGTGAGCAAAGCAATGCATTAAAAATTTAATGACACTAATTCATTTTATTTCAAAACATCTTAACAAAAAGAAGGTAATATGGAAGAGGAAAAGATTTGTCAGACATCTGGACTAAACATTTCCTGACATTACCTGATTTTTTCCTCAAAAGATCTCAAGAAGAAAGAAAAGGGAAGGAAATAGATAGAATAAACACATATTAGACACCAACTATGTGCCAGACCCTAAGTTAAGCAATTTACTGATATTTTAGCATTTCATTCACAACTCTGTTTCTTAGCCAGAACCAGATTTGTTTTCATGATTACTGCTTTGTAATACAGTTTGAGAACTGGTAGGGTTAAGCTACCTTCCTTCACATTTTCTGTAAAGATTTTTTAAAGATAAAATGAGATAATATCTGGCTGGCATATAGTGGGTGCATAATAAATGTTCCTTTCTCTTTTCTCTTTTATAGTGATGAGAGGACAAAATATCTATGAAGTGATTAACATCAGACCTGGCATAAAGTTGGTATCTAATAAGTGTATATTTTCATTTATTTTCTTCCTTTTTCTCTTTTCTAGAGCTGCTGAAAGGATAAAATGAAATATCTATAAAGTACTTAGCATAGAACCTGGCATATTGTAGGAGCTAAGTAAGTACCTGTCCAGTTCTTGTCTGCAATATTTTTATAGTGATGTGCAGGGGAAAATGATGTATCTAAAAAAAATTAGAGCAATAGTCGACTAATAAATGTTTGTTTCCTTCTCTTCACTTCTCTTTTCCCTTATAAAGATGCTATGAGAATAAGATGATTAATAAAATATTAATAAAATGCTTAGCATAAGACCTCGCATGTAGTGGATATCTAATAAGTGTACATCCCATCTCTTTCCTTCCCTTTGCTCTTTTCTAGACATGGTTGAAGGAGCAAAAGAAGCAATAATTCTAAAGTGTTCATACAGTAAGTGTCCAATAAATGCTTTTCCCCTTCAATATTCCCTTCTCTTTGTAAAGATGCTTTGAAGATAAAAATGAGATAATATTTTGTAAGGTGTTTAGTACAGTGCCTAGAAGATAACAGGTGCCTAAATAAATGCTTCTTTCCTTTCCTTCTCTTTTATTAAATAGATTAAGTACACAATACACACTAGTAAATGACCATAGAAATCTAGCGTTTGATAAATCCAAAGATCAAAGCATTTGGGACAAAAACTGCTGGGAAAACTGGAAAGCAGTTGGGCAGAAACAAGGTAAAAACCAATATTCACACCATATACCAAGACAGGGTCAAAATGGGCACATAATTTAGACATAAAGGATGGTATCATAAATTAGGGGAGAGTAGAAAATTTTACCTGTCATATCTATGGATAAAAGAAGAATTTATGACTAAATAAGAAACAGAGAGCATTATGAGATGTGATGGATAACTCTGATTAAATTAAAAAAGGGGTTGCACAAGCAAAACCAATGCAGCCAAGATTAGAAGGGAAGCAAGAAACTGGAGGAGGGAGGGATTTATACCAAGTTTCTTTGATAAAGGCTTCATTTCTCAAATATATAGAGAATTGAGTCAAATTTGTGAGAATACAAGTCATTTCTCAATTAATAGTCAAAGGATATGAACAGGCAGTTTTCAGATGAAGAAATCAAAGCTATCTATAGTTACATGAAAAAAAATGCTCCAACTCACTATTGATTAGAGAAATGCAGATTAAAATAATTCTGAGACACCAACTCACACCTATCAGATTGGCCAATATAACAGAAAAGGAAAATGACAAATGTTGGAGGAGATGTGGAAAAACTGAGACAATAAATACTATTGGTAGAATTGTGAACTGATCCAACCGTTCTAAAGGACAGTTTGGAGCTATGCCCAAACCGGGCATACCCTGTGACCTAGCAATAGTACTACTAGGTCTGTATCCCAAAGATACCAAAGGAAAAGGAAAAGGACCTATATATACAAAAATACAGCTTTTTGGGGTAGCAAAAAAATTGTAAATTAGGGGATGCCCATCAACCAGAGAATGGTTGAACAAGTTGTGATATATAATTGCGAAGGAATACCATTATTCTCTAAGAAATGATGAGCAGGATGGTTTCAAAAAAACCTTGTAAGACTTACATGAACTGATGCAAAGTGAAATGAGCAGAACCAGAATATTAAAAGCAATACTGTACAATGATCAACTGTGAATGACTTAACTCTTCTGAGCAAGACACTGATCTAAGACAATTCCAAAGTACCTGTGATGAAAAATTCTATCCACCTCCAGAGAAACAACTGATGGTGTCTAAGTGAAGACTGAAGCATATGTTTTGGTTTTTTTTACTTTATTTTCTTGGGTTTTATTTTGGTCTGTGTTTTCTTTTGCAACATGGCTAATATGGAAATATGTTTTGCAGGATTTCAAATGTATAATTTATGTCAAATTGCTCACCTTTTCAAGGAAGGAGAGAGAGAAGGAGAAAATTTGGAACTCAAAATCTGCATAAACAAATGTTAAATTATTTACATGTAATTGAGAAAAAATAAAATAAAGAGAAAAAAACATCTTTACAAAGAGAAGTGAGTATTAAAGGGGATGAATATTTATTGGAAACCTACAATGTACCAGGTAGTTAGCTAAATACTTTCTAAATAGTTATGTTGTTTTATCCTCAAAACATCTCTAAAAAATAGAAAAGGGAAGGAAACAGAAGAGAATAAGCACTTATTAGACTGCAACTGTATTCTGGGACCTATGTTAAAAGCACTTTACAGATATTTTATCATCTGTTCTTTACAGTATCTCTACAAAAGAGAAAAGAGAAGGGAATGGAAGGGAACACGCATTTTATTAAGCAACTATGGGCCAAGCAGCATGCTAAACACTTCACAAACGTTTCACTTTTTCTCCACATCATTACAAAGATGATGGGGAAGGGAGAGGTAAAAATACTTGTTAAGTTCTTAATGTATGCCAGGCACTGGGCACTTTACAAAGAGTATCTCATTTCAGCACATCTCTAAAAAACAGAAAAGGGAAGGACATAGATGGAAATAAATATTTAATAGGTGCCAACTATATACTAGGACTCTATGCTATGCCCTTTACTTATATTTTAACATTTCATCCTCACAACATTTGTACAAAAGAGAAAAGAGGAGGGAGGGTCAGGGAACAAGCATTTATTACATACCCGCTATTTGCCAGGCAGCATACTTTACAGATAATATCTCATGTCATCCTCACAGTATCTCTCAAAAAGAGCAAAGGGAGACTTTGAGGGGGCGGAGCCAAGATGGCGGAGTAGAAAGATGCACATATGCTACCTCAGAAGCCACTGCCCATAAAATACCTGTAAAAAAAAAGAACCACGGGCAAATTCTGGAGCAGCAGAAGCCACAGAATGGAGCGGATGAGATTTCTGCTCCAGAGAGCCTGAAAACCTCTCACAAAAGGTCCCTCGAGCCCCAGACCCAGAGCAGAGCCCAACCCTGCCTCGGCAGTGCAGCGCTGAAAGGAGCAGATCCGAGCAGGCTTCAGGGATGGAATCTCCAGCAGCCACGTGGGTCCCTCCACCCACAGGTGACAAGGGTCGGTGAGAGGGTCTCTTTGGCGGGTTGAGAGGGGAGTGGGGTGCCCCCATAACTCAGGCCCCCTCGGGAGGCAGCAGTGGAGGCGGGAGCAGACCAGGGCTCCCCAAGCAGGCAGGAGCCTGGATCCATTCTTGAAGGTCTCTGCATAAACTCCCTAAGGGAACTGAGCCCCTGAGGTGGCCCTGCCCCCACCTGAGCAGCTGAACTTAATCTCACACTGAACAGCAGCCCTGCCCCCGCCCAAAGCCTTGAGTCTGGGAAGCAGCATTTGAATCTCAGACCCCAAGTGCTGGCTGGGTGGATCTGGAGGCAAAGTGGGGGTGGAGAGGACACTCAGAAGTCAAGTCACTGGCTGGGAAAATGCCCAGAAAAGGGAAAAAAAATAAGACTATAGAAGATTACTTTCTTGGTGAACAGGCATTTCCTCCCTTCCTTTCTGATGAGGAAGAACAATCCTTACCATCAGGCAAAGACACAGAAGTCAAGGCTTCTGTATCCCAGCCCACTCAATGGGCTCAGGCCATGGAAGAGCTCAAAAAGGATTTTGAAAATCAAGTTAGAGAGGTGAAGGAAAAACTGGGAAGAGAATTGAGTGACATGCAAGCAAAGCATGAAAAACAAGTAAACACCCTGCTAAAGGAGACCCCAAAAAATGCTGAAGAAAATAACACCTTGAAAAATAGACTAACTCAATTGGCAAAAGAGGTTCAAAAAGCCAATGAGGAGAAGAATGTTTTCAAAAGCAGAATTAGCCAAATGGAAAAGGAGATTCAAAAGCTCACTGAAGAAAATAGTTCTTTCAAAATTAGAATGGAACAGATGGAGGCTAATGACTTTATGAGAAACCAAGAAATCACAAAACAAAACCAAAAGAATGAAAAAATGGAAGATAATGTGCAATATCTCATTGGAAAAACAACTGACCTGGAGAATAGATCCAGGAGAGACAATTTAAAAATTATGGGCCTACTTGAAAGCCATGATCAAAAAAAGAGCCTAGACATCATCTTTCATGAAATTATCAAGGAAAACTGCCCCAAGATTCTAGAACTAGAGGGCAAAATAAGTATTCAAGGAATCCACAGATCACCACCTGAAAGAGATCCAAAAAGAGAAACTCCTAGGAACATTGTGGCCAAATTCCAGAGTTCCTTGGTCAAGGAGAAAATATTGCAAGCAGCTAGAAAGAAACAATTCAAGTATTGTGGAAATACAATCAGGATAACACAAGATCTAGCAGCTTCCACATTAAGGGATCGAAGGGCGTGGAATAGGATATTCCAGAAGTCAAAGGAACTAGGACTAAAACCAAGAATCACCTACCCAGCAAAACTGAGCATAATACTTCAGGGGAAAAATTGGTCTTTCAATGAAATCCAGGACTTTCAAGCATTCTTGATGAAAAGACCAGAGCTGAAAAGAAAATTTGACTTTCAAACACAAGAATGAAGAGAAGCATGAAAAAGTAAATAGCAAAGAGAAGTCATAAGGGACTTTACTGAAGTTGAACTGTTTACATTCCTACATGGAAAGACAATATTTGTAACTCTTGAAACATTTCAGTATCTGGGTACTGGATGGGATTACACACACACACATGCACACGCACACGCACACATACATAGAGACAGAGTGCACAGAGTGAATTGAAGAGGATGGGATCATATCTTAAAAAAAATGAAATCAAGCAGTGAGAGAGAAATATATTGGGAGGAGAAAGGGAGAAATGGAATGGGGCAAATTATCTCTCATAAAAGAGGCAAGCAAAAGACTTATTAGTGGAGGGATAAAGAGGGGAGGTGAGAGAAAAACATGAAGTTTACTCTCATCACATTCCACTAAAGGAAGGAATAAAATGCACACTCATTTTGGTATGAAAACCTATCTTACAATACACGAAAGTGGGGGATAAGGGGATAAGCAGGGTGGGGGGGATGATGGAAGGGAGAGCATGGGGAGGAGGGACCAATTTGAGGTCAACACTCATGGGGAGGGACAGGATCAAAAGAGAGAACAGAAGTAATGGGGGACAGGATAGGATGGAGGGAAATATAATTAGTTCTTACACAACACAACTATTATGGAAGTCATTTGCAAAACTCCACAGATTTGGCCTATATTGAATTGCTTGCCCTCCAAAGGGAAGGGGTGGGGAGGGAGGGAGGAAGAGAAGTTGGAACTCAAAGTTTTAGGAACAACTGTTGAGTACTGTTCTTGCCACTAGGAAATAAGAAATAAAGGTAAAGGGGTATAGGATGGAGACAAGGGCAGAGAGGGATGATAGAAGAGAAGGCAGATTGGCAGACAGGGGCAATTAGAACGCTCGGAGTTTTGGGATGGAGGGAGGGGACAAAAGGGGAGAAAATTTGGAACACAAAATTTTGTGAAAATGAATGTTAAAAGTTAAATTAATAAAAAAATAAATTAAAAAAAAAGAAATCACTTTGAGAAGGGATGTGTGGAATTCTAGCTTTTTAAATACATGCTGCATCCAGCGTTTATTTGGCCTTTGACTTCTGTTGTATGAGCACCTTTGGTGTGATTGCTTTCATTCACTGTATATAAATTTTAAAATATTTTGTATTTCAAGTGAAGTACATAATTGATCACAGAGGTGTTCCATTGAAGACTTTGACCCATATCTAATAAAGTCGTATGAAGAAAAAAAAAAGAGCAAAGGGAAGGGAACAGAAGGAAATAATCATTTATTAGACGTCAACTGCATGTCAGACGCTTAGTTCTGCTGTTTACAGATTTTATCTCATTTTATCCTCAAAATTTCTTTAGAAAAGATCCTAGGAGGGAAAGGTAAGTGAAGGGAGCCTACTGTGTGTGAGGCACCATGCTAAGTATGTTACAGATTTTATCTTATTTCATCTTCATAGAAACCTTGGTTGATAGGTCCTATTATCATTTCTGTTTTGCAGTGGAGAAAACTGAGGCTTCTAGATTTGTTAAGTGACTTGCCCAAGGCCACACAGCTAATAAGTGTCTGAGACTGGATTTGAACTTGGGCCTTCCTGGTTCCAGTCTACTGCACCACCTCACCACCTCAATAAAGTACTTTCAATGAAATTTGTCTTCTCTTTATGAACTGCGTGTTTGCAAGTGGTATGAGTCTGGGGTACTATATACCTCAGAAAGCTATCAGGAGCAAAACATTGGAAATCATAAAAAATACTTAGAAAGCCAAACTGTTAAAACACTAATAAAAATGTTATCTGTACAACATCAAAAAGCTCATAGGATTGAAGCCAGAAGGGACCTCAGAAAATATCTACTCCATCCCTTTCACAGAGGAGAAAGTTGAGACCCAGGGACAGCAAAGGACTTACCCAAGGTCACATAGTAAGCAAATGGCAGAGTTGGGATTTGAACCAGCATCTTTTTTTTACTCTACTGTACTGCATGACAGACTTCAACTTCCCTATCTGTAAAATGGGGATAATAATATATCATATGGTTTGAGAAGAAAAGCCTTTTATCAATCACACAGGACCAGAGCCCCCAAAGAAATTCAACTTCAGTAAGCAGATTTGCTCACCTTCTATAAATGGAGTCTTCAGGTCAGTTCTCTTGGCTTCAACAAGCATCTCCCCCTCTCCCTTCCAGTGGACCCTCTCCTCTGGCAGGAGCTATCCGGAGTAGTGGCTATCCTTGAAAATGCTCGTATCTCATGGGCTACCTTTTGGAGTCAAAAACAACTCTATGGTATTCTAATCAAAATAACAGGTCATGCTGAGATAGCATTTTATGGGCCAGAAGCACATTTCACAGCTGTCCAATCATTTGACTCTCACAGGGTAATCATGCCAAAAATTATCATCTTCCCATTTACAAATAGGAAAACTGAGACTCAATGAGGGCAAGAGACTTGTCTAGGGTCACACAGGGAGCAAGTAGGAGAATTTTATCCCAAGCAAGAGTGGCTTAAAGTCCAGCTGTCTGCATACTACCAAATGCATTCTTCTAATTCTAAGTCCTCCTTTGAAGGAGATGGAAACGAAACCCAGAAAGGTGAATCAAATAAAACCTGCGGGGCATTTTTCACTCCCCGACCCCCTCTAGTCCCTACTTCTCCACTAGGTTGCTTCAAATTGTAACCAGGGCATTGGAAAGAGTAACCAACTTTGAGTCCCAGGACCTGAGTTCCAGTCTTGATTCTATCACTTGCTATTTGTGTGACCTTGGGCAAGTCACTTGGCCTCTGTTTCCTCATCTGGAAAATGGGAGGGTTGGATGAGATGGTCTCTAAAGTTTTTTTCCAGATTCCCATCTAGGATCTCATGCTCCATGATCCCTCTTTTAATGATCTCTGTTTTCAGCCGTCAGCATACAAACTGCTCATTAAGGAGAGGAGAATTTAGGAGAGTCTACCTCAGCGACACCCCTCAAGGCACAGTCTGAAAAGGGTCAGCTTGTAGACCACATGGGAAAAGCTTCCTTCCTCTTCCCAGGTTGTCTTAGTCAGACAGCTCCCTATTTATTCAATAAACACAAATATAGAGGAGATATTTTCTGGGGGGGGAATCAATACTTTTAAAGATAAAACCTGTCAATAGAACTGGTAGCCATGACCTCAAGTAAATTAAGTTTACATCTTGAGCAGACTGTCATGCAAGAGTGTGACAGTCACTGACAAATTGAATTACCATAGGAGTACATCATTCACCAAAGTATTATTGATGGTGACAGAAGGATATTGAATTTAAATTATTCATTTTTATTGATTGGACAGCCAGTTTTTACCAGGAAAGCGGGGAACGGAGCTTGGTTGTCAGAATCAAATTGGACATCCCCATCCTCAGGGCTGGGCTCTCCATAGCTCTTGGCAGATTGGTGAAACTGTGGGTGGTCTTGGGAGTTTCTTCTCATCTCTGTTGGTGATGCCCCTCCAACTCATGAGGTGAACTGTTGCTCTTCCAACAAATCCCACAGGAATGTCAGCTTTCCTAGTTTCCTAGCTCCTTCATAGCTAGGCCTCCGAGAACCAGGGAGTCAGCCAGAAGCCTTCCTGGGTATATAGACAACAGCCACACCTGAAGAGAAGTTAATACACTCTCCAGGAAGCAGCAAAATTTTCCTGGTCTTGGTATAGTATTTAGAGTTAGAAGGGACCTTAGAGATAGATCATCTAATCCAAGGCCCTCTTGTTACAGAAGTGAAAAATGAAGCCTAAAGAGGAAAGACTAACAGCTAGGAAGTAACAAAGTCTGGATTTGAACCCAGCACCTTTGAATTCAAATCCAGTGCTCTTTCCACTAACCTTCCTAAGATGGATACATTAAACTGCCCTCCCCCTAACCCCACTCCACCCCCAAAAAGAAAAACAACCTCAAAACACAAGAGGAATTCAAATGGGTACACAAAAAATCAAGCTTTTATCTTCTACCTATATGTGGAGGGGTGGAGAAAAAAACCCCACTCAGGGAGAAGCATACCCAAAGCTGTAGTCATAGTGGAAAGCCTGATTTCCTCAGGCCTCTGCCCTGCTCTTTCAGTAGGCAGAACTTGCCACTGAATATTGGGCCCTAAGGCCTTGCTGGAAATTGATTGCTGCCTTGGTATCTCTTGCTAAACTTACCACTCTAGGAGTAGCCCAACTAACTCATTTTACAAAGGGGGAAACTGAGACCTATAGAGGGGAAGGGACTTCCCCAAGGTCATTGTGACTATCTGATAAATCTCTGTTAAGAGTCAGGGCCTAGGCACTGTTATGACAGGCTCTCTGCTCTGAACACACCCATTGCTCCTGCCTGGTATGCCTACCATAGACCTTTCTCTAGGTTGTGAGAAAACCTTTATTTTATATTATTATTATTAATAATAATCTTTTGTGGGGGGAAGGGTTCCACTGGTCACCAAGTGATTATAAGTATATTATAATATTATTATTATAAGTGATTATCTTTTCTGTGACAAAAGGATGTCAGGGCTAGTCTTACCTGGTTAAACAATGGGCTAGTAACCTCTAATGAGATCCGATCCCAGACTAGCATCTGAGAGTTTTGTTCTGAAGGCCCAACTGTCTCTACTAGTGGGTGGAAGCTACAGGAAGAGGAAAATTCCCATTTCCTAAGAGTGCCCTCCTTAGGCAGGGCCTGATCAGATACTAGGGTCTTTCTCTTCCCTAGTTATAATTCCCTTCACCTGAGTCCTATTCCCTCAGGTGATTTACCTTACTAATTGATGACAAATTAATTCACCCTAAAGGTGACCCTATGGTTGACAATGGGAGAAATGAGTTCTTACACAGCCAGATTTATTTGCATTTTGACTGGGGCCTTTAGGAAACCCAATGCAGTAATACAAAGGATTTGTTCATTATATATGGAAATTACAAGCAGTATGATGGGCTAATAAGTAAGATACTGGGGGAGGGACACAGAGCTCTTGGGGCCCCTCATATAAACCCATGGAGGGAGTCGTCTATGGCCCTGACTAGGCCATGCCCAGAAGAGTGGCAGGACCAGGCAGGGGGTTTGGAGGCAAACAGGAATCTGAGGTCCTCGAAGCAGTTCCAGGGGGTTTGTCTGCCACCTTTAAAAGATGCCTTGTTTCATTTTTTAATTAAACAAAAAAGGAGCTTTTATTTTTTCATCCCCCTCAGGAAAAAAAAATGATTTACGTCTATGAATTTTACAGTCACTGAGATGTTTTATCTTAATTGGTTTGAGATCTTTTTTAATTAAAACATGCCCATATTTCTTCATTGCTGTTGGGAAAGCTTAGAAATTAGGCAGCTACAGGTGGACCTCAGGTAAAGAATCTTTTTTGCAATTGGAGAGTCAGGGGACCAGGGAGACAGCAACTAGAAGGACAAGGAGGCTAGCTCACCCAGACTGCCACTCTCACTCAGGAAATGGTTGTGTGGAAGGAAGAAGGGAAGGAAGGAAGGAAAGGAAGGAAGGAAGGAAGGAGCAAAGGAAAGAAAAGAAGGAGGGAAGGAAAGAAGGAGAGAGGGAAGGAGGAGGGAAGAAAGGGAAGCGGGAAGAAAAGAAAGGAGGGAAGGAAAAATGGAAGGAAGGGAGGGAGGAAGGATTTATTAAGTGCCTACTATGTCCTTGACATAGTGTTTTACAAGTGCTTTACAAAAATTATCTCATTTGATCCTCACAACCCTGAAAGATAAGAGCTATCAAAATGTCCATTTTACAGTTGAGGAAACTGAGGCAGGCAACGATTAAGTGAATTGCTCAGGATCATTCAGCTAGTGATCTGAACTCAGGTCTTCTTGATCCCACGTCCAGGGCTCTATCTACTGGGTGGCCTAAGAGCAAGTGAAAGTATTTGGGGAGATGTGCCCTTATGACAAGCCAGATCACAAGGAGATTGAAGGTCCAGCAGGAGACATCTCTGTGGGGAGCCCAGTGCCTTCCTCTTCCCTGCCCCAGCCTCCCAGATACCTGGCTGGTCCAAGGGAATAGGAGCATAGAGGTCTCCTCTTCCACCTTGCAAATGAATTCTCCTTGATATGTCGTCTCTCCTAACTAAACTGTGAGAGCTGAAACCTGTCTCACTTTTCTATTTGTATCCCCAGGGGTTATGTAGCACCTTGCAAACAGCAAGCATTTAATAAGTGTTTTTCCATTGGATTCCATCATACTGAGGTTGCCCTGCCTAGGCAGTACCTAGTGTTCCAAGTCTTTCTCTTTTTCCAAACTAAACTCGCATTTCCCCTGTCCTATGTCCCAGGAGCAGGATGGAAAAGTTCCTGGCAGTGAGTGTTCTGCTCCTGAGCTATCAGCTGGTCTCTCATCCCCAGGGGCAAAATGAACTGCAGGGTAATGGAGGAGCAGTCACCCACCTGAATACACTCCTCCAAGGGATGACCCCTTCTAATAACAATCATCGTTCTCCACCAACATTTCAGCCCTTCCTCAGTGGCTGAATACCACAGCTTGAAGTCTCATCCAGGGCTGGGCCAAGCGTTTAGAGAACAAAGCTCTGATTTCCAGCCCTGGCTCCAGAACCTTTTTGTCCCCCACAGTCCAAGGACCCTTTCACTCTCAAGGAACTTTTAAGTGACCAAGAGAGGGACCCTGAAAGGACTGGACTTGGAGTCCCCAGAATCTGAATCCAAATCCTGACTGACATTTATAAGCCATATGATCCTGGAGCAGTCACTGTAAAATAAATGAAATAATACCTACACTGTCCCCCTCTGGAATGTGCTGTCAAAAGAACCCTCTACAAGTTTGAACAAGCTCTAGAAACAGCCGGCAGGGCACTCGGGAGGGTCTGGAGCTTTTTTTGACCCCAACCTTTCAGGTCAAGTATGTCTGATCCCGAGCATCTGAATTTCGCACTCTGTATCAGTCAGGAATCTGATCCCAAATCTGGTCCTAAGGTTTCCAAATACCTTAAGCCAGGACTCTCCAGTACAGGAGGCCTTGGGGGCCTGACCCCAAGACCCATCTTTGTCAGGTTGAAGAAGGATGGGCATGGCTCTGGCTTTTGTGATTGGGGTTTGATGAACAGCTCAGTCTCCCCACTCCAGCCCAACCCACTCCCTCAATGTATGTGTGTGTCTGTTAGAGCACAGTAGACGAATCTGCCTTGCTAGACCAAAGAAACCGCTTCTTCTTGGTCTGTTCTTCAGAGGTAACCACCCTTTCCCATAAGCTAGCTTTCTCCCAGACCTGCTCCAGACCCCAGAGAAGCAGGAGTTGGAAGGAGGGAGGTAAAAGTAAAGAAGAAGGAAAGGCAGAAAGTGGGAGGAGGAGAGAGGTAAAGACTGGGACTGCCCTTGGGACTCCTGGGCTAGATGAGGAGGGGATATATGTTTCCCATCTTGTTCCCAAGGAGGCTAGCCCACAAAAATGCTCACATCTGCCAACCAAATTCGATATCAAAGCATTTATTGAAGACCTACAACATTCTGAACTCTGTTTTAGGCACTGGGGAGACAATGAGGAACCAGACAGGGGCTCTATCAAGATACCCACAATCTACTGAAAGGAACAAGAATCTTTCATCAACCTAGGGGAGGGCCTGTGTTGGCACAAACTTTCCCCTGACCCTTCAAACCTACCTCCCCCTTTACCACCTCAGACTGCTTTCTCCCAGTAGATAAACAACATTTTTGAATATTCCCAAAGCAGTCCACAACTTAACCCCAGCATTCTAGGCAACGCCTCCAGAGAGGCTCAACTGGGGGGTTCTTAAAGGTGGCCCATGAAACGAACAGGTATCTGGAGAGGTAGGAAAACCTGGGGATCATTTTATCCAGTTCCTTGTTTTAGACATGAGAACATGGGGGCTCTGAACAGTGGCATCTTGCCCAAGGTCACCTTGATGAACAGGTACTCCAACTCCAAATCCAGAATTCTTTCCATTACACCACACTGCCTAGAAGTAGAAACTGGTTGGCAAAGCAGATGGTCTTGATGAGTAGATGGTCTGAAGGGTCAGGTCTCTTCGTCTAGTATGGCTCCCACTACATACTCCCCTAAGTGAATACTGCTGAAAACAAAAGGAATCCTGAGAAGAAATAGAAAGCAAGCCATGTTAAGGTTTCTTGAGGGCAATGACAGAGAGTCTGGAGGGCTCCCCTAAATTTAGTAACCCCTAAATCTTAGGATGTGATCAATCTTAAAGATATTCTCTGTGCTGTTTAATCTTCTGAGTCATCTGTTTGTAACCTACACCTTTAGCCAAAGTGGACAACACTCAATCCCCCAAATATACTTTCCCCTCTCTGCACCTTTGCCTGGAATACCCTCCCCGCCCCCCCCCTCTCTCTCTCACCTGACCATCATTTAAGGTCCAATTCAAGATCCATTCAACTGCTAGTACTCTTCCTCCCAAACTACCTTGTATGTAGTAACTAGTTTGTATTTATTTTTAATTTTCCCCTTTGATTTATTCTGTATACTCTTCTATGTATATTTATGATCTCCCCCATTAGAATATAAGCTCCCTGAGGGTTGTTTTTGTTGTTAACTCTTTTTTAGTCTTGTTTGACTCTTCCTGACCCCACTTGGGGTTCTCCTGGCAAAGATACTGCAGTGCTTTGCCATTTCCTTCTCCAGATCATTTCACAGATGAGGAAACTGAGACAACCAGGGTTACATGACTTGCCCATGGTCACCCAGCTAGTCAGTGTCTGAGGCCACATTTGAACTCAGGAAGACGAGTCTTCCTGACTCCAGACCCTACACTGTGTCCACTGAAGCACCACCTACTGCCCTCCCTGAGGATAAAGATTATCTTATTCTTTGCATCGGTATTCCCAATATCTAGCACATAGAAAGCACTTAATCAAAACCTAATTTATTATTGATTACATTGTACACTATATTTACACAATATTATGCACTTATATTTCTCCTTATTTGCATCTCAGCCCCCTAGGTGCCTATAAGGCAAGGTCTTATTCAAACTTTGGATAGCCCTTGGTGTCCAGTACAGGGCTCTGTACACAGCAGGTATCTGATAAATGCTCAATGAATTGAACTGAATTATTCAGTCTGCATCCATTTTCTTATCTGGATTCTAACACCTGCCTCCCTGAACTCCATAGGTCTTTTGGAGGAGCGAATGAGTCCAAAGATACAAAAATGCTTTGGCAAGGCCCTCCAAATCAGCCATCTGCCAGATGGATGCATACTCAGGGCAATAGTGATGACTTACCCAGTGGTGTAGGCCAGAACTTAGGAGGGAGCTCAGGGACTAGGGGGACAGCAGCAACATCCTGGCTCATTTTCAACATTGGCTTCTGGTTCAGCATTTCTGCTCCCACTTGGACTGTCTTCCTTGGGGGATCCTTCTCCCGCCTGGTTAGGGACGGTCTCTGCTTTGTCAACGATCATTACATCTTCAGGCTCATCAGCCTTGTCATCCTCGATTAACATTATCTCCCTGGGTATATTCTTGAACTGGTACTCCAGCCTCTGCCCCTCTACCTTGCTGAGGATGCCCTTCCGATAATAATACCTGGAGGCAACAGGGCACAGTTAGTGGGGAGGGAGAAACTGAGGCATGAACCTCAGATGCGTGAGCTGCCCTACCAGTGCTCAGGAAATCCTTTACTGGCTCAATTTCCAAAGACCTTGGAAACCCAAACTCAAGGAAGGGAGCACTTAATGCAATGACTTACACTAGCCCAGGGAATTGCCAAAGGGGCTGACAAACGGATGGAGAGAGGGCAGGAAACAGGAGGCTTGCCCGTAAAATGCTTAAGCAGAGAAATAAGGACCTCTCCCATTCTGGAGGCATCAGGCTGATGGGTCACCTTAGGAGATGGCATCCCTAGAGGGCAGAGCAAGAGGCCCAAAGCAGGACAGACTGGTAGGATGAGGAGAAGGAGTCAGCGCTGCTGGGACAGGCTTGTCCCCCTGAACAGGCTTACCTCAGTGATCGCCCCATGATCTTGTAGTTCATATCTGGGTTGTTTTTCTGAATCCCCCACAGTCTTGACACAGCCTTGGAGTCCACCAGTTTGAACATGCCCTTCTCACGCTGGGTCCACTTGATATACTTGGGGCAAGTGTCCTTGTCCTGCAGCAGAGCCAGTAGGAACTCCCAAAGGCAGACTGAACTCCCTGGAAGAAAGAACATTAGCAGTCATAGAAGAGATCATGAGTTCCCCAATCAGACTGGGGGTTCCCTGAGGGCAGGCACAATGCCTGTCTCCTAACCAGACTGGGGGTTCCCTGAGGGCAGGCACAGTGCCTCACTTCTCATCAGACCAGGGCCACTCCTAGAACTGGAACCATGTCTCTATCCTCCCCCCAAGCCAGGCTCCAATGCCAGTAGGTGAACGAGAGACAGACAGAGAGAAACAGAGAGAACAGTCTATACCTTTGCTATCCTTATACTTGCTCTGGATGAGGAGGTCGGGCTCACTGACTGGTGAGGAACTATCGGATGAGCTGTCATTCTCGTCTATAACTGTGGTGATGCATGGAGAAGCAGGATGAGTACAAGGCCTTAGCTCAAAATGGCCACAGATGTGCTTGACTTGGCCAGTCCACCAAGGCACATAATGCAGCTTCTCCCACTCACACCTCGTTCTATGGTGTCCCAACCCCAGTCCAGGGGCCCAAAAAGCAGGCATGATGAGGCCGGCTTTTAGCAGGCTCCATAAGCTCCTTACACTTTGGCCCCCCTCTGTGCTGGTTTGTAAACACATCAGTACTACATGGCTGGTTCAGGCTCAAAGGCATTGTGTGTGTGTGTGTATGTGCACGTGTGTGTGTATCAGGGTGGGCAGGTGTACATGTGTATGTGTATATGTACATATAAGTATTGTGTTGTATATATGCATGCATGTGTATGTGTGCATATGTGTGTATGTGCACATATGTATATATGGATATATTTATTGTGTATATGCATGTGTGCATGCGTGTATATGCACATATATGTATTGTGTATCTATGTGTATAGAACATGTGTGTGTAGCTGTGTATGTACGTCTTTATATGTATGCATGTTTGTATGTTATGTTGTATGTGTATATATGTAAATGCATGTGTGTGCATGTGTACATATATATGCACTTGTATTTATATATGCATGTGTGTATGTACATATATATATATTATATGGAGAGAGAGAGCATGTCACCTCCCACCCCCATGCAGCCCGCAAGGACTGACTGGGAAAGGGCAAAAGATGAAGAGGAAGAGTCAGGGATCCTAGTGGTTAGGGAGCCCAGAGAGGTATTATGTCTTTTGATGCAATACATCATAACATAAGATAGAGAATTAGCTGCCCACCCTCAAGATCCAAGAGAACTGATCATCTGTTGCTCAGCTCTATATGTGTTGAGAGCAGGAATGTTCCCATTTTCTATTTGTATCGCTAATATTTAATAAACACTTTTTCATCCAGTCACTCACTCTGAGCCTCAGTTTCCCTCTTAGTAAACTAGATTGAAACGTCTCCCTTTTTTCAAGCACTTGAGAGTTCACAAACTACTCTTCTCTGTCTTGTATCAGTATTTATTATCATTTTACCAAGGAGGAAACTAAGGTTCCGAGAAAGGGAAGGGACTTCTCACCCACCCAGGTTGGTGCCAAAGCCAGCATTTGAATTCGGATCTCTTTCCATGAAGTCCACAGCATGTTCCATTACACCAGGCTGCCTCAAGATATGATCCCTAAGCCAGCTCTAAAGCATTAGGACTTGCCCTTGTGCTCGCACAAAAACTGAGACCCACTGAAGCAGTGAGGGACCATAGGCTATAGAACTAGGAAAGACCTCAGATGGTAGCCTAGTTTAACCCTTTTTTTCAACAGAAGAGAAAACTGAAGCCCAATGAGAGGACACCTTTGAAATCCAGGGTCACAAAGATAGTAACTGGGTATCAAACCTAGGTATTTCCTCTGACAGCACAGCGGTCTACCTGCTAGCCCAGCAGTGTCAAACTTCAATAGTAATGGATTCCTTGAAGTCAGCATATTGACTCAGAAAACCAGAAATTAACATTATCTATGGTGCAATGCATTTATTTATTTTTTTTTTTAAATATTTCCCCATTACACTTCAATCTGGTTAAGGTTCCACTCAAGAGTTTTGTGGTTGCTTGCAGTTCTCTGGGAGTTTGACCCCCCTGACTCTAGAGAAACAAATTGAGTCATCTGAAGGGCAAATAAGCAACATTGAGGCAGGCAGCAATATTGTGCCCTTCCCCCCTATCTGTGCCTCTCATGTATCTTCTAAGAAAGGTTCAGTGCACCTGCCAAAACACACGTCCTTACCTCTCTCTTCTCTCTTTTCCTTGGAAGGCGTCTTGTGGCCTTCATCCCTCTGCATGGAGGATCCCTCACCACACATGTCCTCTAAATTAGGGATGTCCATCCCTAAGGTGGTAGAAAGAAAACACACAGTTAGTGAAGGCCCCAGGAAAGTCCCACTCAGGGAACAACTCTGAGTCACTGGTCGCTAGGAGAAAGGCCCAGGCCACCCAACTTGGCCACTGTGTCAGGGACAGGGCTCCCTCATCACCTAGCATGGTCTCAGGGGTGGGAAACACAAACACATGTAAGGTAGCCCTCAGAGCCTCACCAGTAGTTCCTAGCTGGAGGAGGAGACAATAGATCACAGGATTGAGGATCAGAGAACCTGAGTTCAAATTCTGCCTCTGTTTCTTGTCTATTGCATACTCTCTCTTGTTTGTATTCTCAAGGCTTGGAGGACAAATGCCTGGCTCACAGTTAGTATTTAATAAATGTTTATTGTCTGCCTGACTCGCCTAGAGGCTCTCATTCCAATGAGGTTTGCAGCAATGGACGACAACCCCCCTCCACTTCTGCTTCTATACTGCCAGGGGGCCTACACTGCCCTTAGCTGGGGAAATGGCTGCCTTGATTCATTTTAGAGCTCTGAGGAAATGCAGGGAGCATTTTCCAGAGAAGGCCACTGAGGCTGAGGGTAGAGAAAAGGAATTGTCCAAGGTCATATATCAAACGAGTGGCAGAGCTCAGTCTAGAAGCCTGATCTCCCATTCCCCATCTGGGGCTGCAGGCTCACTCCCCAGCAGGGGGCAATTTAGTGCTCCACCATGGAGGGCAAGGTTGAGCCATGTGGCTCAACAGGAACCTGGAGGCCCCCTGCTGAGGGTCTGGCGAGGAGACAGCCTTAGGCAGAGCACAGGCATAGAAACAAGCAAGATCTAGATTCGAATCCTGTCCTGGGTCTCAGCTAGACAACCTCAGGCAAATCCCTTCAATTCTGGGCATCTCTTTCCTCCATCATATAATGGGAACAAGAATGTTCCCCACATTAAATGAGTTTCTGCAGTGACTGAGACCCTAGACCAAGGGTGGGGAACCTGTGGCCTCCAGGCTACAAGTAGCCTTCTAGGTCCTCGGGTGCTGCCTTTTGACTGAGTCCAAGTTTTTACAGAACAAATCTTTTTATTCTGGGAAGTTTGGGTTCAGTCAAAGGGTGGCCCTGAGGCTGCAGGCTCCTTACCCCTACCCTAGACACTCACATTGCCCTGGGATGGGCTCAGGACCTGGGAGATCTTGGAAGAGCTTTCCCAGTGCAGGCTATTTCTGGACTTCCAAGGCCAGAATTCCAACAGCATCACCATCTGTGTCTTCTAAAGCCTGCCTGGGACCCCCCCCCCCCGCCACTGTACTTTTTCCCAAGCAACATCTACGCATCCTTTCCAGCCCTGCCAGCCAGAGGAGGGACTAGAAACTCTATTATCCTCAATTTCCAGGAGGGAAACTGAGGCTCAGAGAGAGGAAGAGACTTTCCCAAGGTCACAAGGCTGGGAAGTAGCAGAAGTTGAATTTGAACCCAGGTCCTCTGACTCCCCAGTCTAGCACTCTGTCTCTGGCACCCTGCTGCCTCTCTGCTATTTCGGGCTTTCCAGGGAGAGGGACAGTCCAACTCACACATGCAACTTTCATCCAGGTCCTCTACATCAAATGGTACTTGAGGGGCCACCGTGTCCTGGATATCATCTGGTGTGAGGGAAGATGGAGGAGGTGAGAGAAGTCCATGTGGGGCACAGGCCAGGGACACGGACTGTCCAATCTCACAGTTCAGGTGAAGAGGTTGGTGCAGATACTAGAAAAGTCCCTGAAAACTGAGACGGGAGCCATGGGGAGCCCTATGGCAGAACATCATTGGGTTCAGCCCCCCAGGTCTCTGACAGAGCCCTGAGGGATAGTTTGAGGGAAGTTGTAGTTGCTATCCAAGTGTGCTGGCCTTGGCATCAGAGATCCTGGTTCAAATCCCAGCTCCCCAGGGAATATCATGGCTAAATCACCCCACCCCTGGGGGCCTCAACTTCCTCCTCTGAAAAATGAGAAGGTTGGAATACACCAGGGGCATTAAATACATAGGCCCCAACATTCCTTAAACCAAATTTAAATGCAATTGGGAAATATTTAGCAAAATAAATATATAATAAAATATAGATAACATGGTATTTGAAAACGAGGTCAATTTGTGGCCTTCAGGGATCCTTGGGTATGACTTACTATTCCCCATTTCTATTTGAGTTTGACTCCAGTGGTCCAGAGGATTTTAAGGCCTGTGGGGGCCTAAGAGTTCCCGACTTGTTCTGCTCACACGTCCCACGGGCCCAACGCTCAGTCCCATTTCTATACTGATTCATACCCTTCCCCCTCCTCCCCTTTTCCAGATTCAACTTTTCCGGTCCCTTTCCCGGGAGCTGAAAGGGACCTTTGAAGTCATACAAGGGCCTCAAGAGGCCCAGAGAGGCTAAAATGACTTTTCAACAGTCACACAGCAGAACTGGGATTTGAACTCCCGTCCTCTGATGCCAAGGCCAGTGCAGCTCTCACTAGGCCCACCTACAAAATACTATTTTTCCCCCTCAATTAGACTATCAACTCCCTAAGGACCTAAAGCATCATGTAATACTTCTGTATCCTCCACAAGGATAAACACAGGATTGCCCAACCACCCCACTCCACTCCACACGCACCTGTAGCTTAAGGGGTCCCACAGGACTCGCTCAGTCAATCAGCTCTCCACTCACCATACTTCTTGACTACACAGCTTTTGAGTATATAGTGAGTCCTGCTGGTTATTTTCTTGATACTATTAACTCCCAGGTTGCAGTAGGGTGGGGGGAGGGGAGATATGTAACCACATAGTCCTTCCTCTGAGCCTCGCCTAGGCTGTGTAACTTAAAGAAAAGTTAACCCACCTCCTCCAAGACGACCTCCGGGACTTAACTCATTTTTTCACAGGCCATCTGTTCCTCCCTCCCCCAGCCCACAGAACACTCAACTCCTACTCCCTAAAATGTAGCACTGCATTACTTAAAATCATAACCCCCTCAGAGGCCCATCCCAACCTCATGCTCTCCCTTTGTCTCTTTTCTGCCTATACCCTCAAAGCAAACAGACCTAACAGCAGAATGCCTCCCTCCATAATCTGCGCATTCAGCAGGCCCAGGTTCTGGTTTGTCCTGATGCTACTGGGTAGTTCTTCTTCATCAAATGATGTTGAGCACAGACGCACCAGTTCCGAGCAAGGTAGCTGTTCCACAATCACTGGGATCAAAGAAGGATCATCCAGCTGCAGGGAGAAAAAAATAAAGACCCCAGTGCAAAACACCCACCTGCATTCTTTTTTGACCTAGTTCAGTCTGAAACATGGCAGACCAAAATAAGCCAACTACGCCTCCCCTCACCCTGCCCCGCTTACTCTAACCCAGCTCATCCCAACCCTTCCTAACCTCACCCAATACAACCCAAACCCAGTTCAGCCCAGTCCAGCCCAGCCCAGCCAAGTCCAGCCTGGTTCTGACCAATTCAACCCTGACCAGTCCAGTCACATCTAGCCCAGACTCCAAGCCCTTTTCTCACATTCATGTCCAGGGACAAAGTAACTGGAATGGCGTCCAGGATATCCATAGCCATACAAGGCCAGATGTGGTAAAGTGAGGCTTCCAGGGAACCTGTAGAGCAGTAGGCCTCAGGCAGAAAGGTGCCTTTCTGCAGGGTATAGGGCCAAGGGCCCCAGACAGGAAGTTCAATGCGCTCCTCTCTCACTCTAGCTTCTTCCACTGTGCCCTTGTCCCCAGACAGGTGCCTGACTCCTTTGAGTTCAGGACTGTATATGGGTACTATGTGCTATACTGCCCCCTGTGGTTTCAACCCTAGAGCTTCCAGAGAGAAGACTGAGGCCTACTAGAGACAAAAAAAAGCATGAAAACCCTGGCTCTGGACACCAAGGCCTAGGCCTTGCTCACAGATCATGTTGCCTTCCGCCTAGAAGGTTCCCTAAGCAGAGGATGTGTTTTGGGCCCAGTCTAAATACTGTGCGTCTTCAAAAAGTATCCCTGGAAAGTCACTGTGTTACAGTGGAGAGAGTCCCAGCTCTATCACTTATTAGTTACACAGGGCAAGTAGAAACTGGTAAATAGATACTGGTAAAATGACTGAATCTAAAGAATGGTCAGTAGGAGTTGATAGGAACTTGAAGGAAAATCTCCAGTTTTCTAATTAGAAAATCTCTAATCTTTAACAAGAGTTTCCTGAGTTACTCCCAGACATGCTTGCTGTCGTCCCCATTAGAATATAAGCTCCTTGTGAGTAGAAATTGTTTCATTCTTTACATTTGTATCCACAGTGCCTAGCACAAAATTGGTTTTTAATAAATATGTGCTGGTTGATACAACAGTTTTATCTTTGGCTTGAATGAAACTACAGAAGGCATGTTGGCCTCATGAAGCTAAAAAGGATAGGTAATATTATCTGTTGAATGACAAAGTCAGGATCCAATAAAAATCTCCACATGGGCAGAATAAAATAGCTTAAAGTTCCCAAAAAATCTCACAAAACAGAGGAATACAATCTATTATGCTTTCACAAAAAAAGTCTCACAAAAAACTGATTTCTCAAGCTGCCTTCATTGCAGAAGGAAGGAAGGAAGGAAGGAGGAAGCAGGAAGGAGGAAGCAGGAAGGAGGAAGGAGGAGGGGAGGAAGGAAGGAAGGAAGGAGGAAGCAGGAAGGAGGAAGCAGGAAGGAGGAAGGAGGAGGAGGAGGAGGAAGGAAAGAAGGAAGGAAGGAAGGAAGGAAGGAAGGAAGGAAGGAAGGAAGGAAGGAAGGAAGGAAGGAAGGAAGGAAGGAAGGAGGAGAGAAGGAGACAGAGAGGTGTAGATTTTTTCAAATATACTGAATAGGAATTAGCAGAGTACTGTGAAAGTCAAAAAAGCCTAACGCAGTCTGGGGCTCCATTTAGATTAAGAGGGACCTAGTTTGCAGGAATAAGAAACTACACCTACTGTACCTACTGTACCTTGTCCCAGTTGTTGCTGTTGCTTGTTCTTCATTCTCGAAGAGGACCGATGACATCAGGGGGGTGATATCTTGACTTGCAAATGGACTGGATTTAAGTGAGGGAGGACTGTGCAAAGTCACCAGACTCACTGTCTCCTCCAGAGTCATTTGGGTCCAGTTTTCAGATACGGAACAGGACAACTAAAGATGGTCCAAGATGCAGTGGGAGATCTTAGCCTGTTTAAGCTAAGGTCTTTCTCAGATCTAAGTTTGATTGAGGCAATGCCCATCCAGACTATATTTGGAACATCAGGTTCCTTTCTCAACACCAAAGTGTAGAAGGACATCAATAAACTGGGAAGCACACAGAGATGGGCCATCATAACAGTGAAAGACAGTGAGTCCATATTGTATGAGGATTGCTTCAAGACACTGGGGCTGTTTCACCTAGAGGAGAGAAGACTCCAGGGGTACAAGGTAGCTCAGCATTTAAAAGCTGTCATGTGAAAGAGGGATTAACTTTATTCTGTTTGGTCCCAGAAGGCAGGACCAGAGCAAACAGATGGGAGATGCAAAAAAAACAGACTTCAGTTTGACATCAGGAAAAGCTCTTTAAAATGAGAACTCTCCCCAGGGGGGCTGGGCTATCCTAGAAAGTTGTGGCCGAATGAATACATTTCAGGTGTGTTTCAGAGACGATCTTTTTTCAGGCACTAGTTAGACTGGATAACCTTTGAAATCACTTCCAATCCAGAAATTTGGTGATTCTTTAAGGAAAATCTTGTTAGTTCTGAAAGAGCCACCCAGCAGTGGAATGGGCTGCTTCAGGAAGTAAGGGATCCCCTCTCCCGGACTACCAGGTGGAAGTCGGATGGCCACTTGTCAGAAATACTGTAGGAAGGCTTCTTGGGTCAGCATCTAGTTCTCTGATTCTAGGATTATGTGGTTGTGTGAATCCCAGAACTGCTGCTTCCTACTTGAGTGACTTTGACTAAGTCAATACCACTCTCTGGGCCTCAACTTGTCCCTCTACATGAGGGGAGGACTGTAATAGATTATCTTAAGGGTCCCTTTCATCTCTATATACTACAATCCTACAAAAGGTAAGGGAAGAATCAGATTGTGAAAAGTCACAAATGTCAGGGAAGGAATGAGGTCTTTACATTTGACAGGCAATGGGGAACCATGGAAGGTTTTAGACCAGAGGGGCACGTATACCTTCCTTTCACCTCCACCTTCTCCCATCAAACCAACTGTTCTCAGTATTAGCAAGTGTCAAAATATCCGTCCAATTTTCCCACGGATCTTAACGATGTGGGTAGCCCGACAACCTGCAGGGACATATACTTACCCACCCTGGGAGATTCTCATCCATGTCCTCAATGAACAAAGAAACAAGCATTTATTAAGGGCCACTCTGCTAGGTTCTGGGATATAAAAACAAAAAAGGAAAAAATCCCTAACCATAAGAAGTTTGCATTCCAATGGGAGAGACAATGGATAAATATATAAACATATGTAGCATGAATATAAAGTGAATTAAAGCAACCACTACAAAGAAATTAAATCCAAGGTAATTTCAGGAGGAAGGGCACCAGCATTGGGGGGAAGAGGAAGCATCTTGAAGAAGAAAGGGATTCTGTGAGGCAGAAATAAGAAGGAGGGCATGGGGAGTGGCCTGTACAAAGACATGGAGATGGGAGATGGAGTGTCAGGAGTATGAGAGAAATTTGACACGGGGGGTCACCCAAAGTGATGGGAAGCCATCTTCACATTCACTTGACACCAAAAGGATATCATTGAAGGACACAGACTTTCCACCATTAATTGTTTGCTTTTGCTTACATAACCAGACTTTCACCTTTTTTCAGTTTTCTCTGGCTTGGGCAGCCCATGGACAAAAGCATCACGTTCGGGTCAAGTCGAGTCTCCTTTCCCCATCTCTTTTTGCTATTCTGTGACATAATGGAATGAGCAATGGACTTGGAGCTAAAAAACCTGAGTCTGACTCCAGCATCAGACACTTACTTAGCTCTGTGATCATGGGTAAATTCCCTGTCCTCTCAGGGCCCACACTTCCTCATCTGCAAAATGGAGAGTAATACTGTCACTCACCGAATGACTGGGAGAAAATAACTTTGCCAACCTTAAAGTGCTAAGAAAGTGTAAGTTCTCATTATTATTAGATCTGTTCATGATACCTGGGAGCATCATGTTTCTCGGAATCTGCCAAGAAGCTACCATGTGGAAGAAGACTGACAGCATCCACATCTTCTTTTGCTCCTTGGAGTTCTTAGCTGGGATCTGTCTGAAGAGCTCTGCAGGATTATTGAGCAGATACCTGAATGGAAGAGAATGCACGCAGGAAAACAGAAACAAGAAAGCCCCATCTCTACTTTGTGTGACTACAGCTTCCAGCCCCTTCCCACTCTACTTTATAAGTTTGGGGCTTTTTACCCCTCCCTTTCTCAGGTTCATTTCCCCCCCTTATTCCTTTCCCCCTATTCTTCTCCCCCTCCCTGGTTCCTTTCCCCCTCCCTGAACACTCTCCCCCTCCATGGTTCTTCTCTCCCTCCTTCACCTCTGTTTTCTCTTGCCCCTCTCATGTGGGGGCTGCTCATGGCCATGGAAGGCATCTCCATTTGATCCCAATTCGTGGCTTTGTGTATTTCACTCCAACTGGATGGTACTTTCTAGGTAGGCAAGATGCAGAGTGTTGATGGGATGTGCTAGAACCAACTCCAACCGACCATTGTCAAATTTTCAGGCTGAGCATTTACACCTCAGAAATCAGCAAACACTGCGAATCAGGGCTTGATTTTTTATTTCACTGATTGTATTGACTTAAGAAAATATATTTTCTTAAAAATAAATACAAATAAAATAATAAAAATAAAAATAGTGAATCATTTATATTATCATCCTAATCAGACTGAAAAGAGTGCCCTGTATGTATCTTTTTTCTCCTAGAGAGCCAGTTGTCAAATTTTTACCTGCACACTGCTATGCAGGAGAAGAGAGGACCACAGCTCGTGGTCCTCACAAAAATTTGAAGGGAAACAGATCAGCTTTGTCCCCTTCTGACACCTGCCTGCCTCAACCACCTCAACATCACGATTTTATCTGAATAGAAGAGAATTTCGAAGCTACAAGGGACCTTAGAAACCATTTAGTGAATGTCCTCATTTTCCAGAAGAAGAAAGAGGCTCAGAGACAGAAGGCGACTTGGTGGAGGCATCACCTCTTCCCCAGTGTCTCAAATACCAATCCACTCAAAAGGGCATTTCTCAACTAGAGAGGACTGCTGGGGCCACTTGGGAAAAGTGTCACCCCTTTCACAAGGACAGCCAGCAGATGGGACTGTCAAATCCAGATCTCCTGTGCTCAGGAAAAGCCCCACACCTCATTCTAGATACACAAGGGAGCCAGCTGTCAAAACACAGGAGATAGAGACAGAGTCAACACACAGGGACTGAGCAGGAGAGGAAAAGCAACTGGAGTGTTGAGTTGGGAAGGACGATTCAGCAACTGATGCTTGCCTTTCTCAGGATGACAACGGGCCTTAATAAAGCTCAGAGGCAGGCAAGCAAGCCCTGACACTAGTGATCTAGTCTGACCACTTGTCTTTCCTGCAGCAGGGGAATTTAATTGTTGAATTAAGCAGATTGATGCCACCACGTGGACGGTGATGCACCTACATCCATCCCTACCAAAGAGTCAAGGCCAACACACTCATAAAGGAAGAAAAATTGCTGCGTGAACAGCCAGACCGATCCCTTTCAGCTGGACCAGCATTCTGTCTGCATGCTGCAATCCCCACTCAGCAGCGATTGGATCCATCCCGACTACAATGATGGGACTTGTTGACAATTTTTCTGTTCTCTTTACATCAGTCTCAGGTTCCAAAGTGAAGATTTTCCCTGCTATCAAGCCCATCCTCTGCCCTTGGACAGCACCTCCCAGGGGTTTCTTTAAGAACCACTTGTAGTTGACCACCATCTTTCCTCCCATCAAAGTGTAGAACCTGCAAAGCCTTGTTGTCTCACTGAATCCTCACAACAAGTCATTATCATTAACCCCAAGGCAAAAGAAAATCTCTAAATCTAAAGTTTATTGTTACTAAGTTGGTCCAAAGATGTAACTTCACTGCGTACTAATTATTAACAAATAGATTTTTATAATTTTCAGAAGTGATAGCCAAATGATCTTAGACGAAACTCACCCTTTACTATAAGCAAATCTTGAAATTTTCTCAGTCTGGCTGGGAGTGGCCCTAGTGTCTCAAACTTCAGCAGGTAGTCAGCAGGGCTGATAAGATCTTCTGGCCCAGGCAAAGCAGAAGGTTCCTGAGAAACCTCACAGATGTAACAGGAGGAGGAGGAGAAAGAGTGTGTTATTGTTCAGTCATGTCCAACTCTTTGTGACACTTGGGGATTTTCTGGCAAAGATACTCGGGTAGTTTGCCATTTCCTTCTCCAGCTCATTTTACACATGAGGAAACTGAGGCAAGCAGGGTTAAGTGGCTTGCTCAGCATCACACAGCTTGTAAGCGTCTGAGGCTGGATCTGAGCTCAGGAAGAGGAGTTTTCCTGGCTTCAGGCTTGGCACTCTATCCACCATGCCACCAGGCTGCTCCTTTCCTTTCAGAATAAATTTCTATAATCAGAGCAGGTGAATAGTGGAAGTTTGTCATTGAATAAGTGAATATTAAAGCACCTGAGTTACTATAATAGGACACAAATATCAAAGCTCCTACTGTTGTAAATCTGTATTTGTGGGCAATTCCATATCCTATGTAGTTATCCCATGTGAATGAGTTCTTAGGTTTGCCAATAGTTACATATTTATGTACAAGAATAGGTCTTTAAAGTATTCTTTCTTTCAAGATGATATGAGGATAATATGTATAGCTTAAAAAGGAGGGAATATGGCAAAAATTTAAAAGCGTTTTTTTTTTATTTAATGGAGTACTAAACTATGGGAAACCAATAAGATTGGAATGTTTTCTCTAAAATCTAGGACACACACACACATGTATATGTATGATTGGTTTCCAGATCTTTCCAGTGGGACATAGAGACTTTGAGTTTGTTTTGGTAATAAATCTCAAAATAAAATTATGTTTTTCACACATAAAATTGCATTAATAATTGTAAAGAATTTTAAATCCTCTTTTCCCCTATTTTGAAGTGGCTGTGTGGTAATATTAAGGGATGGGAGGGCTCATTTCCAAGACAAGCCCTCTTCCTTCAGTCTGTGGCTCACATATGACTTAGTAGATAAATCCTAGGAGGATGCTTGAGTCACATAGAGGTTAAATGACTTGCCCTTTAAGTGTCAGAGGTAAAACTCAGGTCCTCTCTGGTGTTGGAAAAGTTCCATTCAAACCCTACCTATGTGACTTTGAATAAGACATTTAACCTCTATGGGCATCAGTTTCCTCTAACACATAAAAATGGAAGGAAAGCTTAATTAGATGGCCTCCCTAGCCCCTTCCAAATCTAAATCTATGATCCTCTGTGACTTCACCTCCTTGTGCCTCAGTTTCCTCGTATTTAAAAAGAGAGTTTTGGACTAGATGATCTCTGAGGCCTTTGGGGGGCTCTAATCTGTGATCCTTTTCCTGATTTCTTACTTAGCACTATCCACTACACCATGCTATCTCTACCTTATGCATAGTAGACACTTAATTGAACCAAATCAAACTGGATCAAATTTAATTGAGAGAAAGGGATAAAATGAAGGAAACTATAAGAGAGATTGGTAGTAACAAGGACTAAATGGACTGCTTCTTTATCTGAAAATGGAGCAAACAAACATGGAATGGGGGACAGTGTAGTTGGGTTTTGAGGTGAATAGATTTGTGGAGAAGAGGGAAGTCACTGTGAATTACCTTAATTTTCTTGGCAGAAGTGGAGGTGAGGCCCTTTCTTTCCTTTCTTTCTTAGAGACAGCAGGGAAGAGTGCTGCACAAACCTTAAGGAGAAAAGAAAAAGATTAGTACAACATTAATCTGTAGGGAGTGGACTACAGAGTGGATCAGGATGGAATGAAAGCACCATCCTGCAGAGATCAGGGCCTGGTGGAGATTGTGAAACCAATTGGTAGTAGAGTTAATCAGCACAGCTGTATGGCTCTCTGCAGAGGTATTCAGCCTCATGTAAGTAGGCTCAGAGAAAACAGACTGTGGGAATCACCCAGGGTTGAGGTTTGGTAAGGTATGAGTGGCAAGAAGACAGGAACGAAATGAGGCTACTCTCTCCTAGTTGGCCTCTTTCCTAGCTAACTGCTCCTTCTCAGTCTCCTAAACATAAGTGATCTCCAAGGTTCTGTCCTGGGCCCTCTTCTCCTTCTTTATTTGCTCTCTTGGTAGTATCATCTGCTCCCACTGGTTTAACTATCACCTCTGTTGATGACTCCTAGATCCATGTATCCAGCCCAAGTCTCTCCCTGAGCTTTCAGTCCCATATCACAATCTGCCCATTGAACATTTCAAACTGGATGGCCTAGAAACATCTTAAACTCTACACACTTAAAACAGAGTTCGTTTCTTTTCCCTCAAACCTTGCTCTGCTTCCAAACTTCCCTAATGTATTGACCATCTTTCTAGCCTCCCAGGTTTGTAACCACAACATAAACCTGGCCTCTGCAATCTTCCTCAGCCCAAATATCTCATCAACTGCCAAATCTCACCATTTCTAACTACTCAGTATCTCTGGCATCTGACCCCCTATTTCTCCATTCATGCAGCCACCGTCTTGGTTCAGGAATTTATCACCACCTTCTGCACGAAGCTTCTCCTGATCCCCTTAACTGCTAGTGTCCTCCTTCCCAAACTAACTTGTATTTTACCACTTTGTATATAGTTAGATTTACTCACTTCATACTTATTTGATGTAAATTTATATATGTCCTTACTGTCCATACCATTAGAATGTATGCTCCCATTATGACATTTAAAAAGGATATACATAGATAGAGGGAGTGGGTATAAATTAACTGATGTGAAGATAAAAAACGTAATTAAAGGGTATGATGGGACTGTAGTGGGAGAAGAGGAAAGGAGAAGGCAGAAAAGGGTAAATTACATCACATGAAGAGGCACAAAAACACATTATTGTAGAGGGAAAGAAGGAGGGAGATGAGCATTGTCTGAGCTTTAGTCTCATGAGATTTGGTTCAAGGAGAGAACAACATATTCAGTTAAGTACAGATATCTAACTTGCCCTATAGGCAGTAGGAGGGGAAAGGGGAAAGAGCCAAATCAGAGAAAGAAAATTATATACCAATTTTTCTAATGAATATAGATGCAAAAATTTTAAATAAGATATTAGCAAAAATATTACAGCAACTTTTCAAGACAATAATGCACTTTGATCAGGTAGGATTTGTGCCAGAAATGCAGGGCTGGTTGAATATTAGGAAAACTATCAGCGCAATTGGTTATATCAACAACAAAACTAACAGAAACCATATGATTATCTCAATAGATACAGAAAAAGTTATTGATAAAATACAACACCCATTCCTGCTGAAAATACTGGAGAGGATAGGGATAAATGGAGTCTTCCTCAAAATAATAAGCGAAAACAATCAGCAAACATTATATGTAATGGGGATAAGCTAGGTACATTTCCAATAAGATCAGGGGTGGAACAAGGATGTCCATTATCACCACTGTTATTCAATATGGTACTAGAAATGTTAACTTTAACAAAAAGAGTAGAAAAAGAAATGGAAGGAATTAGAATAGACAAAGAAGAAACTAAGTTATCGCTCTTTGCAGATGATAATCAAGTAAAAAACTACTTGAAATAATAACTTTGGCAAAGTTGGAGAATATAAAATAAACCCACATAAATCATCTGCATTTCTATATATTACTAACAAAACCCAACAGCAAGAGATAGAAAGAGAAATCCCATTTAAAGTTACTATAGTTACTATAAAATATTTGGGAGTCTACCTGCCAAAACAAACCCAGGGATTATATGAACACAATTATGAAACACTTTTCACATAAACAAAGTCAGATCTAAATAATTGGAAAACCATCAGTTGCTCATGTGTAGGCTGAGCTAATATGATAAAAATGACAATTCTACCTAAATCAATTTACTTATTCAGTGCCATACCAATCAAACTACCAGATAATTATTTTCTAGAGCTAGAAAAAATAATATCAAAATTCATCTGGAAGAACAAAAGGTCCAGAATATCAAGGGAACTAATAAAAAAAAATGCTAGGGAAGGTGGCCTAGGCTTGCCAGATCTCAAATTATATTATAAAGCAGCAATCGTTAAAACCAGTTGGTAATGGTTAATAAATAAAGGGGTAGACCAGTGGAATAGATTAGATACTCAAGACACAGGAGTCCATGAATATAGCAATCTACTGTTTGATGAACCTAAGGACCCTAGCTTCTGGGATAAGAACTCACTGTTTGACAAAAATTGCTGGGAAAACTGAATAACAATGTGGTGGAAACTGGACCTGACACCATATACAAGAATAAAGTCCAAATGGATCCATGATCTAGGTATAAAGACTGATACTATAAACAAATTAGGGGAGCAAGGAATAGTGTATTTGTCAGATTTATGGAGAATGGAGAGATTTTTGACCAAACAAGAGATAGAGAACACTATGAAGTGCAAAATGTATAATTTTATTACATTAAACTGAAAAGGTTTTGCACAAACAAATGCAATGCAACTATGATTAGGAAGGAAGCAGAAAACTGGGAAAGAATTTTTGCAACTAGTGTCTGTGATAAAGGCCTCATTTCTAAAATATATAGAGAACTAAGTCAAATATACAAGAATACAAGTCATTCCCCAACTGATAAACGTTCAAAGGGTATGAATAGGCAGTTTTCAGAGGAAGAAATTAAAGCTATCTATAGTCACATGAAAAAATACTCTAAATCATTATTAATTAGAGAGATGCAAATCAAAACAACCCTGAGGTACCACAATCACACTTGTCAAATTGGCTAAAATGACAAAACAGGAAAATGATACATGTTAGAGAAGATGTGGGAGAGTTGGAACACTAATTCATTGTTGGTAGAGCTGTGAGATGATACAGCCATTATGGAGAGCAATATGGAACTATGCCGAAAGGGCTACAAAAATGTGCATACGCTTTGACCCAGCAATATTGCTTCTAAGACTGTATCCTAAAGAGATCATAAAAATGGAAAAGGGTTTCACGAGTACCAAAATATTTTTAGCAGCTCTCTTTGTAGTGGCCAAAAACTGAAAATCAAGGGGATGCCCATCAACTGGGGAATGGCTCAACAAGTTGTGGTATATGAATGTGATGGCATATTATTGTGCTGTAAGAAATGATGAGCAGGAAGACTTCAGAGAGGTCTGTAAGGACTTATATGAGCTGATGTTAAGTGAAGGGAGCAGAACCAGGAGAACTTTGTACACAGCAACAACCACAGTGCATGAGGAATTTTTCTGGTAGACTTAGTACTTCATTGCAATGCAAGGACTTAAAAAATTTCCAATGGTCTCTTAAGGCAAAATGCCTTCCACATCCAGAGAAATAACTATGGAACTGGATTGCAGGATGAAGCAGATCATTTTCTTTTGTATTATGTTTTGGTTTGTTTTATGATTTCTCCCATTCATTTTAATTTTTCTAAACAACATGACTAAGGTGAAAATGTATTTAATATGAATGTATGTGTAGAACCTGTATAAGATTGCACACCATTTCAGGGAGGGAGGAGGAAGGGAGGAGTAAAGTGGGGGGAGGGAGGGGAAAAAATCCAAGATATGTAGAAGTGATTGTAGAAAACTGAAAACAAATAAAATAATTTTTTTAAAAAAGGAGGGAACAACATATTCAGCTAAGTACGGAAATCCAATTTGCCCTATAGGCAGTAGGAGAGCAAAGGAGAAAAAGCCAAAATAAAGAAAATTACAGACCAATATCTCTAATGAATATAGATGCAAAAAATTTGAAATAAGATATTAACAAAAAGATTACAGCAACTTATCAAGACAATAATGAGGTAGGATTTGGGCCTGGTTGAATATTAGGAAAACTATCAGCACAATTGGTTATATCAACAACACAACTAACAGAAACTATATGATTATCTCAATAGATGCACAAAAAGCTTCTGATAAAATACAACACCCATTCCTGCTGAAAATACTGGAGAGGATAGGAAAAAAATGGAGCTTTCCTCAAAATAATAAGCTAAAATAATCAGCAAGCGTTGTATGTAATGGGGATAAGCTAGATGCATTTCCAATAAGACCAGGGGTGGAACAAGGATGTCCATTATCACTGCTGTTATTCAATATGGTACTAGAAATGTTAGCTTTAGCAGAAAGAGAAGAAAAAGAAATTGAATGAATTAGAATAGGCAAAGAAGAAACTAAGTCATCACTCTTTGCAGATGATATGATAATATACTTAGAGAATCCTAGAGAATCAAGTAAAAAACTACTTGAAATAATAACTTTGGCAAAGTAGCAGAATACAAATAAACCCACATAAATCATCTGCATTTCCATATATTAATAGCAAAGCCCAACAGAAAGAGATAGAAAGAGAAATCCCATTTAAAGTTACTATAGATACTATAAAACATTTGGGAATCTACATGCCAAAACAAACCGAGGGACTATATGAACCCTGTATTGGAGACAAGGATCAGGAATATAGCATCTTATAATGCAGGACTTTTGTAGTATGCTGTGTGCTCTGGATCCTTTTAGGAACAGTCTGGTAAAGCCTATTAATGGATCTCTTTTTCAGAATCAGATTTTGAAAGCATTGAACAACATGCTAAATTTCATTTTGAGGTTAGTAAAAATAATAATGTCATTCTTTTTCCCATCTGAGTTCATGGACCATCTGACATCCATCTAGGAACCTATTGAGGTTCCATGGGCCCAACAGGCCCTGGGTTAAGAATTTCTGAAAGAAGATGAGAAAGACTAGGAGAAAAAGGTATAGAAGGAAGGGGAGATCATTAACAAGGGAACCAGGGGCTCAGAGGATAGGATTAAAGGGGAGGGAAGCAGAGGAGAGAGACAGAGTATGGCTGAGCTGGATGGGAATGAGAGACCAGAGAGAAGAATCAGAGGAGGGGGAGTTTCACATTGGCATATGCTAGCTCTGAAAGTCAGGGAGTGGGGAAGCACGAGGGAGTACTTACCAAACTAACCATCGACTAGGGGACAGTGCCATCCATTGGCCTAGGGCTCCAGGGAATTATACTGATGAATGATGCCATCAACTCGCTTTCTCAGACACTGAGATCTAAGAAATTGAGGGAGCATTAATGACACCAGCACCCTGAGATCAAAGAACTAGTGCTCTGGTCCTCAGGGGCTTAACTGAACTCATACTCACCACCAGATCCTTTCCTACACTCTAAGATGCTAGGAGATGACACACAGCCAAAAGGGACCCAAGCAGCAAGCATTCATGCATTTGGCTCCTGTCTAGGCCTGGTGTCTGAGACCCTGCTCCTAGGGTAAGAGGTTCCAGGGTTAGGAAGCCTGCTGTCCCAGAACTAGTTGCTTATAAAGGAATCAGAGAATAAGAGACCAGTGATTTAGAGATGGAAGTCATATATCAGACAGTTAAAGCAGAGAATATTAACATCTTGACTTTTTACCGAACAGGAAACTGAGGCCCAGGGAAGTGGTGACTTGCCCAAGGTCACACAGATAGTATCAGAGGTAGAATTTGAAACCAGGTCCTCTGACCCTATACTCAGGACTCTTTCCATGGTACCATGAGGAACTGAGGCATTGCTGCTTTTCTCACGTGGTTGGATGAAGGAGGGCAGAGTGTAACAGACTCTCAACCCGTGGCAGTTGATTCTGGAGCAATCCCTGGGCTGATTACTGGCTACAGACACCTCAGTCATGGGGGCCTGTGTCACTGTGCAGGTGACTCGGGGTTAATGGGGGAGTCCAGAACAAGCCGCTCATCCTTCCCTAGTGAAGCCACGGAAGCTCAGTGCCCATTCCCAGACTCTGGCTCCAGGCCTTTCATAAGATGGGGGGAGGGCAGGAAGGGAGACAGAGACATGGAGAGATGGTGGAGAGAGAGAGAGGGACAGCGAGACAGACAGAGACAGAGAGAGAGACAGACAGGGGGAGGGAGGGAGATAGAAAGGGAGGGGCGGGAGACAGAGACAGAGAGACATAGAGGGGAGAGAGATAGAGAGATGGAGACACAGGGGTGGGAGAAAGACAGACAGAGAAAGAAAAGACCTCAGAGACCATCCAGTCCAATACCTTCATTTTACAAAGGAGAAAACGGAGGCCCAAGGAAGCGAGGTGACACCTAAAGTCACAAAGGTTAAAAATGACAGAACTAGGATTCACACTCAGGCCTTCTCCACTCCAGCTTCCAGTCAGCCATACTCCCCTGCTGTGCCGCACTCTCCCCATCCACTATATACAGCTGTGTTTCCAGCACAAACAAACAAAAACCAAAAACTTGCAGAGAAAAATTGAACCCACAATATAGTTTCTCAGCAAGAAATTAACATATGCTGCATAAGCAAAAAAGTCCATATTTTAAATTAAACCTTTATTAAATATTGAGATCAGTGAGTTCCCGTCAATATTACACGTGTCCTAAAATATTGTAATCATGCATATTTCATTAACTACGTAGCCACATCTTTCTAATAACATCCACAATTTGGCCACCCCACCCCCCCACCCCCTGCTTCAGGCACTTGAAGCCGATGAAGGAAGAAGGGGTGGGAGATAGAACAAGGGACATGAGTTTTCCTTCCTGCTACCATTGGAGACTTTCGAGTATGAAGACACAGAAATGAAAATGATATGTTTGTTCAAAGAGCGTGCTCAATAGGAAAAAACTCAGTAGCAATCTCAGAGCTTTGCAAGCAAAAGGGAATAGTGTGTTGTTTATCGTGGCTAATTATTGATCAATAACATTTATTAAATGCTTACTATATGCCAGGCACTGGGGATACAAGGACAAAGAATGAAAGGATCCATGCTCACAAAGAGACTTACAATAGGAGAGACAAGTACATTAACACAATACGCAGCACAAATATGAAAAGGAGAAATTCGAATATTTGCAAAATGGTTCAATCCAGCTGCCCAACAGCAGTGTGGGAGGGGAAGCACTAACAATTGAGAGGATCAGGAAAGGCTTTATGAAGAAGATGGTACTGAAGCGAAGAATTTTATGAATTATACAGGCTTTTGATTGGCTCTATTCACTTGGATTTTCCCAATTTCCTTGGTTTCCTTTCCACTAACCTTTTCTCCTGCTAGTACCTATGGTCCAGCAGCCAATTCAAGGCTCCCTGCTACCTGTAGGGAGATCTGACCAGCATGGCCCACCACACAAGGCCGCTGCCACACAAGGCCCCTCACTCCTTCTGTTTGGTTGATGTCTGTCATCGGCTTTTCAAGCCATCTTCTTGGGTATGAACAACTTCAACTGGGCAGCATTAAGTCCTTGGGGTGACCATGCCATCTGGAAGTCATGAGTACTTGAAATAACTGGAATGCAAAAGGCCACTAAATCTGGTATCAGAGGACCAGGGTTTGAATCCTGACACTATCGCTTATTTCTTGTGTGACCTTGGTTAGTCAAGTCATTTCATTTCCCTTGGCCTCAGTTTCCCCATTTGCAAAACCTAAAGGGTTGGGCTAGGCAGCCTCTAAGGTCCCTTTCAGCTCTAGATCTCAGAAACCATAAAGAGAAGCACATATGCACTCGAGCTAGTCCCGGGGAGGAAAGTTCACTTTGAATTTGTGTTTGTTTTAACCAAATCTCTTCCTATCCTCCACTTCTCAATCTGCCAACTGCAATGGAGCATATGTATAATACAGTGAAACCTTATTTGTTTTAATGAGGTCATTCAGAGCAGCTGCTAAATGGTCCATAGTGTTCGATGAAAACCCCAAGTGTTTCAAACACAAATCTTATGGCCTACCGGCCTGTAGGCTCTGCACATCATCATTAGTTAGTTATACCTTCCACACCCCTGGGGTGAGGGACTTGGCACCCCGGGGATTTGGAAAATCCCAGTCAAATCTTTTGGCCCTCACTTTGTACCAGAGAAGAAGTCTGAATTATTATGGTATTAAAAGTTAAAATAGGTTGATACTATACAATACTATATATATGTATATATATTTTTTTTATACATTTGTGAGTTTCTAAATGTTTTCCATGTCATCTGCTTACCTTTGCGTGTCATCTGCAGCTTCTGCAAAGCTCCTCCAAAATGCCCATTTAATTTCTTATGTTGACCAATGACATATCGAAATCAGGATGGGTAAAATCATGATATAGAAGGGATAACTGTACATTATTTCTTCACTTAATTCTCTACTCAAGTGGCTTCCCTCAAAGAAGGATCCTGCCTAGTGGGGAAAAGCACCACATTCTGAGAGCAGAGGGGCAACAGGGGCAGGGGCCTCTAGCTGCCCTCCTCAACAACCAGGGAATACTGAAACTGAAGGGGATACTGTGGATCATCCAACCCAACACCCCACGATGTATGGATGAGGAGATTGACCTCCAGGAGTAGTAGATTTCCAGAATGGCAGAGCCAAGAGACCCCAGAGACCAAGGCCAACCATCTCATTTTACAGATAAGAAACTCAAAGCCAGAGAGGTTAAGCAATTTGCCCAGAATCACACAGGTAGTAAGGAGCTGAGCCAGGATTCAAAGCCAGGTACTTAGACCGCAGAGTCAATATTCATCCACTAAATTGTATTGTATTCTCACTCTTTAATGCTCTCTGTCCTCTGGCCTCTCTGATTGATTGCCTTATTTCTTATTCACTCTCTTTTCTCTTCTCAATAATCAGAATTTACTAAGCATTGAAGTTGTAACCAGCCTGAAGCAACCAGGGCCTTGCCTCATTCACTGACAGCTAGTTTGGGAACATGTGGCCATTTCTTCCCTGCAGAGACTGCCATGGCAGTATTCCACCAACCCTCACTTCTCTAGTGCACAACCACTCCTGAGCCAACCCCTCAAGGGTTCCATCATCATGACACCTTTCTCCTGGAGTCTATCTCCCCCACTCAATCCCCATGGTCTCCTGACTCAGCCTCTCTGAAGGTGAGCCATATCCATTTCTATGGTCACATTGTCTTCTCTTCACCAAAACCACCTTCCTGTCACTTATCTCACTTTGCCCCAGCAGAATAATCCCTAGTTATGATTCTGCAGAATTCTATAATATAGCTAGAACCATGCCAGGTGACATAACTAAGGCCCAGAAAGGGACATTTCTTGTCCAGGGTCACATTACTTTCCAGTAGTAATGGTGGTAAATCAGGATTAGAACACAGACTCAGGGCTCTTCCCACTACACCAGGCTCAGGGCAGGTGATATGAAGGTCAGTGTGCCGGGAAGTACTTCTCAAACTATAAAAAATATCTTCAAGATCCACCTGAGGAAATGGGGCCATTTTCCAGAGGGCAACACATTCAGACCCATAGCATGGCTTTGCCATATTTGTATTGTCAGAAGACTGAACAGTGAAGTCAATATCTGTCTCTCCCCACACCCTGTCCATTCATCATGGGCAGAAATCCAGGGAAATGTCCCAAGTTTGGGGTCAGGAATAATTGGAACATAAACTAGTCCAACATCCTTTCCTCTGTGTCATAATGTCTCTGAAGCCCCCTATACATAAGCAGATGAGGGGGTCACATCACAAAGCAGAGGAAAGCCAGGGCAGAGGGCAGAGAGTTCCTGCCCTAGCAGCAAGGGTTGTCCCCTGGTTGTTCAATGAACAGATCCACCTGGTTAGGCTAGATCCTGGGTTTTGCAATGGGATGTTTTCTACTCAACCCTTTTGCTTCCATTTGCGGATAATATAGTGGGTCTACCCCCAATGGGTGGTTGAGCATGAGCAAAGGAATGGATGACCACAAATATAAAACTAGAAGGTATATTAGAAGTCATCTATTCCATTCCCCTCATTTTACAGGGTAGGAAACTGAGGCCTAGAGAGAAGATGGTGCAAGATCTTCTGTAATCTTAGGCATTTTATTTTAGGCATTTAAAAACATTATTCTGAGAAGGGGTAGGCTTCACCCACTGACAAAATGAGTCCATGACACATAAAAGGTTAAGAACTCTTGACTCAGCACAATGCCTGGCATACACTAAGTGCTTAATAAATGCTTACTGTTGACTAACTAAACATAGACAGGCCTGTCATGAGGTTGACCACAAAAGATGAATTTTTTTGGCTACAGAAACTCATAGGGACCATCCTTTAAGGTGTGTATGTAGGGGGGAGGGGGAGTCTTTGTCAATAGAGGGAATCCTTAGTCTGTGAAGTACTCAACCAATCGGTCAATCCACAAGCATTTATTAATCACCTACTACACTTCAGATGCTGTGGAAACCATCCCTACCTTCAAGGAGTCCACGACTGGGTATATTAATGAAGCCATGAAACTTGTTCAATTTAGCAAGGATTTCTGATGTACCAGGCACTGTGCTAGGTGCTAGGGATTCAAAGATACTCCCTGTCTCAAGGAGCTTACATTCCATCAGAAGAGAAAATATGGAATTAGATGAGTAACAATAATAATAATCCTTGTTAAGTAAGCTAACGGCCTAGATAAAACTTAAAGCAAGCTGGGCTTATTAGCCAAAATAGGTCTTCCAGCTCTTGGGCCTTGGTGTCCTGTGCAGAGAAATGGCCTCAAATAATCCCATTCAGTGATAAGATATGTTTTCAACTGGCTCATGGACCCCCACCTTTTCTAAGACATTTTGTTCTGTCCCATATAAAGAAAAAAAAAAGCTCTCTCCAAAAGAAGGCCAGAAATGAATGTTGTGCTAGACTAGAACCTGCCCCAAGCAGGGCAGAGGGACATCCTTGGATATCTCACGTTGCTAAGTGAGTAGAGAAGAAAACAGATGGGCTGGCTTTGATCGTGGGAGAAGGGGGAATATCGAGAGAGACACAGAGACAGACAAAGGCAGAGACAGACATAGGGCATTTTCACATGGCCTCCAATGTGAAATCTCATTTGGGTCCTGGGAAGGCAAAGTGCCAGTTGGAGGAAGAAAAATGTAAATTTGATTGTGGGCCCCACTGGGTGCTCCCTGATTGATAGCAACCATTACAGTTTGGCCAAGTAGATAAGCCAAAATTCTGCAGTGTGTCACAGTCTTTGGAATGACAATGTAGGCTCAAAGCATGCCCAGTTTCTCAAACATTGCCCATTCGAATGTTTGCAAACTGCCTGCCCACTCCCAGCTGCCCAGGGCCTAGTCCTCTGCCTGCCTATGCTGAAGCCACCAGCCACAGGCTGCTGCTGAGCCTAACCTCTCCTGCTAAGGATCAGTTTACCCCTGCCAGCTCTTATTTGCCCCCCCCACAAAGAGAGAGGAAAGCCAGGGCTGAGGGCAGACTTCCTGTCCCAGGAACGAAAGTTGTTCACTGAAGAAACCCACTCACCCAAACTTGATCCCGAGATTTGTGGTGTTCCTGCTTCCACTTAGGGAAAAATAAAGTGAGTCTCCCCTATGAGACTTTGTACATGTTGCTGAACATGTACAAAGGAACTGATGGAAAGAACCTCAGAGTTCATCTAGTCTAATTCATCTAGCTCAACTCTCATTTTACAGAGAAGGAAACTGAGGCATGGAACAGTTAAAAGCTTTGTACAGAGCAAAGATTAAACCCAGGTCTGATAAATGGGAGACATTGTATAATAAAGAAGGCAGACCCAAAGAAGCAGGAACAGGACCAGCAGCAGCTCACTGGCGTTGTGTTTGCTCACATCTTGGACTGCGGAGATGACATCAAAAGCTGGGGACGACTCTAAAGATGGGCTCTGGTCTGACTTGAGAAACTGGTGAATTGAGTGGCTCAGTCATTGAGGGACAAGAGGTGACAGGGAGTTAGAGAGATAAAGAGAGGGAGAGAAGGTGCCGATCAGGGGGTGTCCTGAAGTTAGCTCAATCAGCCAATGGCTAAGATTTCAGTGTGAGCATTTATCCCTCACAAATAGGCAAATGCTACAAATCAAGGCTTAATTTATTGGGGGGGGGAGGGTTCTAAATGTCTAAATTTAAGAGAGTGAGAGAAAATGTTACTACATAGATAAAACTTAAAGATGAATCATAGCTACACTCTCCCTCCCCCATGGAGAGTTGATAGTTAAAAATTTACCAGCACACCTCTGAAAACAAGTCTTTCAGCAGAAGGAAGCAGAGGGCCAAGACAAGACCTGATAGAAGGTAGGAAGAGGATCTCTGCCAGGGAGCCAATGTTCATGTGACTCTAAATGACTTTGGAGATGCACATACATCTTTAGGACTAATAACTGTTCATTCTAGGGTTCTCTCCTTCTTATAGTAAAATGTCCTTTAGTAACATTGAGGCTATATGACTGCAAGAAGTCTCAGTATGCTGGCATGGGGGATATTGAGGGTAGGGTCAGGGAAGCATGCATACATTTTCCCAGGAGAGAGTTATGAACCATGAATAAGAGAAAATGCCCCTCAGATGGACTGGGGTTATATTACTGCATGACAGGAAATGATAAAAGTAAGTGTCAGAGAAACCTGGGCAGAATTAATAAGCAGAGTTAATTGAGTAGAATAGGGAGAACATTTTATATAATAATCCTGTAAAGACAGACAATTTCCAACCAGAATTCCAGAGGACCAATAATGAAACATGTTACCCACTTCCTGGAAGAGATGTGATGGATTCAAGATGAGGAATGAAGACAAGGCCAGTGTGTAGACTTGTTTTCCATGACTACTGATGATTAGTTATGAAGGAGGGAGGTTTATGGATGGGGAAGAAATGAATGGGAGGCAGTGGAGAAGATATCAATCGATCAATAGATAGAAAGATAAATATAGATATCAGATAGGATAATAAAAAAAAGGAAGAAAGGATTGTTAATGGAACATTTTAACAATACATGAAATTTTTTAAAATATATGAACGAGAGTAGACAGAAAATCCAAAGGCCCACGGAAAAGCAGGGCAGTGATGAAAGTGCTGTGTTAAATGTTGCATATACTTTTAAAAACAAACTGTACATAATAGAGATTCACAGCATCATAGTTAGTCCTCTTTACTGGTTCTTTACATAAATAAATGTTTGTTTTAAATGACGTTTGTTAAGTTCATATTAATAAAAAAAGAAAATCTTAAATTTATTATTGGAGACTTAATCATTTCTTATCACAGAGGTCTCCAATACAGGTGCTTCTCCCACCTCAAAACTGTGAACTCTGTGCCCCACCTGGATCCAGTAGAATCTACTATTCCACACTATCGTATAAGCTTTAGTTTCCTCATCTGTAAAATGGGGATGATATCTACAAGACTTACCTCACAGGATTGTTGTAAAGTTCAAACAAATCATATCTATAAACTTTGCAAAGATTGTGTTACAAAAATGCCAGATATTATCTGGTCCAACTCCCTCATTTTACAGAGTGATGGTCTAAGACAGGAAATTACTTACTAGCTCAAGATCTGTGTTCAAATCTTGCCTCTGACATTTACTACCAATGTGACTCTTTAATCTCCTTAAATGTCAGTTGCCTCTTCTGTAAACGAAGGGTTTGGAGCAGATGGTCTCTGAGGTTCCTTGCAGTTCTCGATCTTAGAACTCTACAATTTCTTTCTTAGAGATCATAGGACCATGGATCTAGAGCTGGAGGCTGCCATAGTAGACCAATTCAAAGTAGAACATGAATGATGGGAACCTTGGCATCAAATCTGGGACTCATTCCAGTAGATCAAGTCCAACACCCTTTTTTATGTATGAGAAAACAGATTTGCAGAGGGATGAAGTCACTTGCCTAAGGTCAAAAAAGGAATGAACAGCAGAGCTGGTATTCAAACTCATGCCCTCTGTCTCCACATCCAGGGTACATTCCACTGCACCATGCTCATATTTGTTGTTGTTTGGTCATTTTCAGTCAGATCCCATTTGGGGTTTTCCTGGCAGAGATACTGGAGTGGTTTGCAATTTCCTTCTCCAGTTCATTTTACAGATGAGGAAACTGAGGCAAATAGGGTGAAGTGACTTGCCAAGGGTCACACAGCTAGTAAGTTTCTGAAGTTGGATTTGAACTCAGGTCTTCCTGACTCCAGGTCCAGCACTCTACTGCACCACCCCCTAGCTGCCCACACATGCTCAATGAATGAGAAGCTGAAGAATATAGAATGTTGGCACATAAAAGGGTCTTAGAACATAGAATTTTAGAGTTTAAAATATAGAACAATGTCAAAACTAGGAGGGACTTTGGAATGTAGAACACACTATATCAGAGATATGAAGGACCTTAGAACATAAAGCATATGACATCAGAGATAGAAGGGATGCTGGAGACTGTCCATTCCAACCTTCTTTTAATACAGAAAATAAAACAGAAGCCCAGGAAGGGGGAGTGAATTGTCCAAAATTCCACAGCTAGGCAATAACAGAGGTTTGGACTAGAAGTCAAATCTCCTTACTAAACATAGCTACAACAAACAGTCATCTTTCTACTTAAATATAGCCTCTGACCTTTCATCACCCAGCCTAGCAAGGGCCCTTCCCCATGGTAAGGTCAATAATGTGACTGGAATTGATTTGACTTTTATGAAATTGATCATGAATGTTGTATTTCTCAAAGCTCCAAAAATTGATTTACATTCTGGGGGTGGGGAGAGTGTCAGACTACAGAAGGCAGTAATTAGTCTGAATTAAAATCACTCAAACTGTGAGAAGAAAAAATCCCGTCAAGGTTTCAGGAGCGTTTCTGTCCAAGCTGGTATGAAGCTTACCAGTAACTCTGAGTTTAAATTAAGCCCTGATGAGGCCCAAGGGACATTTTGCTATCGATAGATTGAAAGTCTTGTATTTGGAATCTAGTTTTAATGAGGCAACTGTGGGATACATGTCAAATTTTCCATCTTAGCATTCCCAGGGTGCATTTTGCCAAGTGTTTTTAGAGTGTTTGGGTTTTTTTCCGCATTTTTCCCACATTGATCAAGATTCACCCATTAGCCCCTTCATGCTCTACAATGATGAGAGGAAGAAAGGAGAAAGTATGAAATTAAAGTGCAAATAAAATGTTATTTCTTAGAACCTAGGGACTATAGGCTTTTTGAAGAACTGTTTTGGAAAAAGCTTTACTTTTCTCAAAAATAGGTTTTCTTACGCTAAAATGAAGCCAAATCTTATTCCATTGTAATAACTGAACCTGGCCCTAAAAAGAAATAAAGAAATTTTTTAATCTTTTCCTTGAAGAGGTGATGACTACAGCTGCAGAATGTTGCGTGTACAGTCAAATGCGGTTCTTGTGTTGGTTGGTTTTGCTTAACTGCTATTCCTTGTTTACAAGTCAAGAGGCTGCACCCAAGGACCTAGAAGGCCACAAGTGGCCTTGAGGCTGCAGGTTCCCCATCCCTGAGCTAATCCAACCCAACCTCATCATTATTCAGATGTGGAAGTTGAGACCAGGAGAAGGGAAAGAACATGTCCAGATGCACACAGCTAATAAAGGCAGAGCTGGAATTTAAAACCTGCTCTTCAGACACCAGATCCAATGTTCCTCTCATTCTACCATACAGGTTTGGAGTCAGAGAATATGGGTTAAAATCCTGAATCTGTTATTTACTCCCTATGTGATTTTGGGGTTCAGTTTCATTATCTGTGATATGAAGGAATTAGATTCATTTAGATCTTAAGTGGCCTCTATGGTCTCTTCTAATTTGAAATCTCTGGTCCTATGATCCCCCACTGGGCTTGCTATGCCATGACACCAAGCTGTGGTGCTCATTACCTTGAACTTAGGGAACATGTTGTCTAAGGATATTAATTTTTATCAACATCAGATGAAGTCATGAATATGAAACCACTTTATAAGCATAAAGCAAGATATAAATTCAAGTTAGTATGCTTTATCAGGATACCATCTCCTCTGAAAGGCTACCGGCTACCAGACTAAAGGGAGAAGTCAATAGCTCTTGTCTGAATGAATAATTCTAACAAAGCAAATAGTAAAGGTGAAGTATTTTGTATGCATTAAAAGTGCTATAAAATCTTTATAACTATTATGCATTAGGGAAAAATCTCAGAGTCTAGAGTCAAAAGATCTGGGTTCAAATTTTGCCTGTGATACTGTGACTCTGGATGGTACACTTAGGACAGGAAAATCAAAGGGTTAGACTAGAGGTCCTCAGAGGTCCCTTCCAGTTCTAGACCTAGGAGCCTCTGATCTCCATTGCAGAGATCAGAGAATTACAGCTCTAGAGCTGAAGGGGCCCATAGTTAACCAACACAGAGAGGTAGAGAGAGACAGAGGAGGAAAACTACTCAGTAGGAAGAAGAGGGACAGAGAAAAAGGGAAGGAACATGGTGATGGAGGAGAGAGAAGAAGAAAGATGGAAGAGATCACAGGGGATGGAAGGGGATATCGAGGAAAGAGAAAAAGAGGAGGGACCACTGGGAATGGAGAGGGGCAGAGGGAAGAGAGCACTGGGGTGTGAGAGAAGGAAGAAAACAATGTGGAGAGAAATAAAATGAAAGGACCACAACAGATTGGGAGGGGAGTTGAGAAGAGAGAGAGGAAAGGAATGACTACAGAAGGAGGAGAGGAAGAGAAACAAAGGGAAGGAGCCACTAAGGAGAAAGAAAAAAGTGAAAAAGTATTTATTAAGCACCTACTGTATGACAAGCACTATGTTAAGTGCTGAGGATACAAATACAAAAGCAAAAACAGTGCCTGGTATCAAGGAGCTTACAGTGTCATAGAGAGAAACAACATATATAGGGCAGCTAAGTACACTTGGAAGCAAAATTCTAGAATTAGTGAGGGGATTGTGTTGTTCAGTCATTTCAGTCATGTCTGACTCTCTGTGACTCCATTTTGGGGTTTTCTTGGCAATGATACTAGAGTGGTTTGCCATTTCCTTCTCCAGCTCATTTGATATATGAGGAAACTGAGGCAGACAGGGTGAAGTGACTTGTCCAAAGTCACACAGCTAGTAAGTCTCTGAGGCCAGATTGGAACTCAGGTCTTCTTGACTCCAGGACCTGCACTCTAACCACTGCACTGCTGCAGCCCTAGTGAAGGGGCTCTTGGGAAGTACATTGACACATCCCTTTCAAGAATGATGGCATAGTTGATTTATTCATGGTTCAAGATCCAAAGGGAGTGAAAGGAAAGTATTAGTGGTAACTTTTCTGGTAACACTGTCTAGAAAATGGCCAAGGAGTAGGTATGGCTGGGGTCTGCCCAAAATGGCAGACCAGATGAGGCACTGACCATCACCAGGGCAAAAGTTCTGGAAAAGAAAGGGAAGATACTACTGGGGAGAGAAGAGAGGGAAAGAGACAGAGGGAAGGACCACTGGAGTGGGAATGTAAAAAGAGAAAAATTAAAAGAGGGATGGGAGGAAAAGAGAGAGACAGATTTTGAGAGGAGATAGGCTCTTGATCTTGAGAGAGAGCAGCAGCAGCATCAGTACACTAGATTTATATCGTCTCTAGAGCCTTCATCCAGAAAAGCCTATGAGAACTGCTTGCTGTTGAAGGTGCTTCCAATGGGAGGTGTGGTAGCTATGATGCAGAATGATTCCTCAGAGACATTCTCCCATCATCGAGGCTCCAACGTGTGAGGGAAGGCACTGAAAAATTTCCCCCTCACTGGTGTCTGAGCAGAAAGGCCCCCTCCATCCCTATGGTACAAAAATTCCCAGCTGCCATATTTCCATTGTCTGTGCTGATATACTCTTCCCACTGAGTGTTCTGCTCTCCCTTCATCCTTCCCCTTTCTCTTCTAATCCACCCTCCCTGATACATAAAACCAGTGGTTACATGATTATGGGGAGCAGGGGAAAGCCGGGATGCCACTGGAGGTGGAGAGGAGAGAAAGTTGGGGGGAAAATGCAATCGATGTATTTGGTGCTCAGTGCATAATCTGACCTCACTGGGGAGTATGGCATTTGAACAATGGACTTCCCCCTGAACCTTCCTAACTCCAAGATGCCGTCACAATTGCGTTCTAAGGCAGTCCAAGGTTATAGCTGGGCAAATAAAACCCGAAGAGGGTGATTTATAACTAGCTGCCTTAACAAGAACGCTAGCCAAAGAGAAGAGTCGTTCTTCCTCTGCTTCCTTTATCTACTCACTTATTTTAGCCTTGGAATTGTAATAGTGATTTTGAATTTGAACTGGTCACCGAATCATAGCCCTTGTTTTAATTCCTGGCAACAGGATTGTTCTGTGACTTCGGATTCGTTAAATTTCCCTGCAATATGGTTTGTTAATTATGTTTGATTGTTTCCTGTTTCTCAGTTTCACATGTTATATTTTTGGTTATTGCTTTTTTTCTGTTCACACAGTGTTCTCCTCTATCTAGTGAATAAATTTTTCAATATTGTTTTCCAACTTTTTTTTTGAGGCCAAGTAATTTTGTTTCATTGCTTGGTTGTATGCTGTAATTGTTTTCCCAGAAAATATTCCAAGAAAGTCCTATTATTCTCAATTTTTTTCTTATTATTTCATTAGATGCAGCTATAAACTTTTCCAGACCAGCCTGGTCTTCGATGCTCTATCTGCTACTAACCTGAAATTATTGTTATGTAATATGCCTATTGGTGAATTTTATTGATGTGCTATGTGTTTATAAGCAAGCTTCGGATGTTTTATGAGGGCATAATACTTGCTAGATGTTAGTATAGTTAGTATTTTGAATTCACATCTGTTGTTTTTATATTGCTTTGCATAGGGGCTTATTATTTACGAACTGCATAATAATTGAACAGAGCCTGGCTTGCGGTAATAGTGCACAACCTTATTGTTCAAATGAATACTTGGGATATTGATAAATTTGTTGCATATGGTAGAATTTCATAAAAGGATGGGAGTTGAAGCAGTGAAATTTTATTTTCACATTTTGGAGGTAGGGAATCAGGGAAGCCTCCCACAATACTGAGTGTAGACCTGGATTACAAGGATAAAAACTTTTTAAGACTATTCCACAAGAATGTGAAGGATTTGGGAAGATTATACAGTTAGAGTTACTAAGATGAAAGCTAGTGAAACCACTCTGCAAGTCTTTGTGATATTACTGAGCCATCTGAATGTGAATGCCTCCCTGAGGAATTGATAGTAGGAAGTTATACCTGGGAGCTATATAGTGGGCCATCTTCTGAGAAGGAGAAGCAGCTAAAAAAAACAAACAAACCAGGTAATCATACCAAGCAAAAGAAGACTTTACTAAGGAGAAACTGAATGTTGCAATAAAATTCTGAAATATTACTTCCTCTAAAGTCGTACCCCTTTCAGTAGACAGATACTGCAAGTTCAAGTTTGGCATCTTCTATTTTTCGGTTTGCTTTTATTTATTTATTTTGTCACATTTTGAGTTCTGAGTTGTCTCTTTCCCTCCCTCCCAACTAACTACAAGAAATGACCAACATTTGATATAAAATATAGATGTGGAACCATACAATACATACTTCCATATATTAGTTCTTTCTCTAGAGATAGATAGCATTTTCCTTCATAGTTCCTCTGTAATCGATTTTGATATTCATAATACTGAGAATAGCTTGGTCATTCATAGATACTCTTCGAAAAATGTTGCTGTTACTATATACAATGTCCTCTGGGTTCTGCTCATTTCACTCTGCATTATTTCATGCAAGTCTTTCCACCTCTTTTTTCCAAAAATCAACCTTCTCATCATTTCTTACAACACAGTCATATTCTTTCAAAGTGTGACAGCTTCTCTAGAAAGGAACCATGTTTCCTAGAATGGAGGAAGGCTAGGATTTCCAAGGCCTCACAAGCACTAAAGTAGTGGAATGAACTGAATTAGAAAGGCTGATTACTGGTATCATCACAAAACTGATTCATGTTAGGGAGTTTTATATGAAGAAGGGGAGCGTTTGAGTTTGAAATCAGTAGACTTGTGAGCCGACAAAGAAGTTGAAAGAAATCTACCCATTATCTATGACTTCAGCTTGAGGCCAGTTCACTACTGCACCAGACAAATTTAGGAAGCTATTCTGAGAGGCTTTGTATATAGATGACTTGCAAAGAGTCCTGGGAAGAAGGCAGAAGATGAAAGAGACTTTGAAAGAAGATGCATTCTCCATCTTGAAAAGATTCATGAAGGATAACATCAGTACACTAGACATGTTTCCTCCCCAGCACTTGTATCCAGTAAGACCATAAGTACCACTGATTACAGAGGTGCTACCATGGGATACGTGGCCACTGTGGTGCTGGCTCAATCCATGGGTAAGGCAACTCTTCTCAAAAACATTCTCTCTTCTCTGTGGCTCCAAGATGGATGGAAGGGAGGGGAGGCACTGATGAACTGCCTGTCTCTCAAATCTAGAGAGGGAACCCCTTTCTACTCCCTATAGTCAGCAATATAAATAGCTGTCATATTTCCAACAGATTGGGATGATCAATTACTCTTCCCACTCAGTGTTCTCCTCTGTCCCTTCCCCACTTCTCTTCTGATTCATCTTCCCTGATACAAAAGAATAATCAAGTGCACTAGTCTAGCCTATGTAATTATTTGGGGAGCCCTGGAGGTGTATGCTATACATAAGAGAAATCTGCAGTTTCACTTTACCTGTTCTACTGTATTTGGAAATACCCATTTTATTTAGTGGTTATTAAGTTGCACATGAAAATATTTTTAAGAGATAATGGAGGAGAGGCAGGGCCAACATGGTTGAATAGCAGGAAGAAATACAACAAACTCTACCCCACCATTTTTCCAAACAGATCTAGAAAACACACCATACTGAATCTTGTCCTCATGGAAACCAACTGGAGACATAATTTGGCTCTGGGAAAGCAAGTTCAAGCCCTCCTGAGAAAGGAAAGAAGTCTACCTTCTTTATCTCTAGCATTCTTGAGCCCCTTTTTAAAGGCCAAGGGTCAAGAATAGGTATGTAAACTAGCCTGTGTTTGAGTCAGTGGCAAAAAGAAGGGCTCCTCAGTGGGTCAGTGAAGACTTGGCCAGTAGGCAGAAGGTTACAAGGAATAAACAGGACTAATCCTTCAGAGGCCTTTGATTCCAAGCACTTCATGTAACTTGAAAGGAAACTGAGGCCTAGAGAGATGGATAGAAAAGTGTAACATTGCAAACAAGTTCTAGGATGAAAAATATGAAGGTATTCGATGGCTTTGGAGTGAGACCCCCTGCCTTGACATGAGGGAAAAGTGAAACCAAGAGCTAGCAGGGCCTTTAGAGCATTTTCACTAAAGAACCTTACATGGACTCTGCATGAAACTAAGGCATGGAGAAGAGAATAAACGTTGAATGTACACCCACAAGTGTCCAAGGACAAAAAGTGACAGGTACTTCAGAGGCTTGAGCATTCAAACCCTTTCTGTGATTCTAAAGGAAACTGAGTCCTAGAAAGCTAGCGAGCCCAGTACAAGATGATTAGTAAGATCTGAGGATGGAAAATATCAAGAATTTCAAGAGATTGTGAACCAGACATCCTACTGTGAGGCCAGGAGAAACAGAGGTCTAGGGAGCTTCAGGGAACTGTATGTCATCAGGCACAATTTCCTAGACCTACAGGTAATGGCCTTAAGACCATTTAGACTACAAGTCCCTCCCAGGTATCTTCCTCAAACTGTGGCCTACTAAGCAAAATGACCATTGTATGATCAGACACAAGGGTCCAAGGGATAAAAGAGATTAGTCCTTCAGAAGTCTTAGTTTCCAAGTACTTCATGTGACTTTATAGGTAACTGAGGCTAGGAGAGCTGGATAGACAAGTATAAGATCACTAATAAACTCGAATGATAAAAATATCAAAGCCTTCAAAGACTTTAAAGCCATATCCCCCACTGTGAGGGTAGGAGACAGAGGCCCAGGAAGCTTTAGGGAACTATATGTGATCAAGTACAATTTTCCAAACCTACAGATAAGAAGGCCTTAAGATCATTAATCTATAAATCCCTCCCAGGGATCTTCCTGAAAGCTAGGCCTAGTGAGCCAAAAGACTGTTGTATGATCAGAGAGAAATGTCCATGGAATAAAAGAGATTAGTCCTTCAGAGGCCTTAGTTTCCAGGTACTTCATGTGACTTTAAAGGAAACTGAGGCTTGGAGAGTTGGATAGACAAGTGCAAGATCACTAACAAACTCCAATGACAAAAAAACACTCAAAGGCTATAAAGGCCATACCCATACTGTGAGGGTAGGAGAAACAGAGGCCCAGGGAGCTTCAAGCACCTGTATGTGTTCAGGCACAATTTCCTAGACCTACAGGTAAGAAGGCCTTAAGACCATTGGGACCATAAGGCCCTCCCCAGTGTCTTCCTGAAACTGAGGATTAGTGAGCCAAATGATCAGCCGGGACGTTACAAGGAATAAATGGGACTAGACTTTCAGAGGCCTTTGATTCTAAACATTTCATGTAACTTGAAAGGAAACTGAGGCCTAGAGTGCTGGATAGAAAAGTATAAGACTGTTAACAAACTCCTAGGATAAAAAATATGAAGGTAATCAGTGGCTTATGAGTGACACCCCCTGCCTTGACAGGAGGGAAAAATGAGACCAGGGGAGCATCAGCGGCCTGTAAGTGAGATCAGTGGAGCTTTGTGCACATATATGTGTTCTCCCAAAATTTCCTAGAAGTACAGGAAAGAAGGCCTGAAGACCATTGAGACTACAACACCCACCCAGGTGTTGGCCTCAAACTGAGGCATTGTGAGCCAAGTGACCATTGTATGATCAAGCAGAAGGTTACAAGAAATAAATGGGACTAGTCTTCAGAGGCCTTTGATTCCAAGAACTACATGTAACTCAAAAGGAAACTGAGACTCAGAGAGCTGGAGGGCCCAGTGTGAGATCCCTAATAAGATGCGATGAACTAAATATCAGGGATTTCAAGAACTTGCAAATCAGAACCCCTGGGGTGAGGTTGGGAGAAACAGAGGCCCAGGAAGCTTCAGGGAACTGTATGTCATCAAGCACAATTTCCTAGATGTAACAAATCCTTAAGACCATTAAACTACAAATCCCTCCCAGGTATTTACCAGAAACCTAAGCCAAGTGACTCAAATGACTATTGTATGAACAGTCAGAATGGTCAAAGGAATAAAAGTGTCTAGCCTCTCAGAGGCCTTTGTTTCCAAATACTTCATGTGACTTTAAAGGAAATTGAGGCTTGAAGAACTGGAAATATAAGTGTAAGATCACTAACAAACTCCAATGAAAAAAAATCAAAGCCTTCAAAGACTTTAATGCCATACCCCCTACTGTGAGGATAGGAGAAACAGAGGCACAGAGAGCCTCAGGGAACTCAATGGGATCAAGAACAATTTTTGATACCTATAAGGAAGAAGGCCTTAAGATCATTTAGACTACAAGGCCATTCCTTGCTTATAATAAAACAAATAAATCTTAAAGAGCACTGATACTAGAGGGCCGTCATCTGATTCTGCCTGAACCTGGGGCCTACACTGACTGATCAAACAAAACTGTCCAAATGACAAATGACGAGTTTTCAGGAGTATTATGGGCCAAGTACTTCAGGTGACTGTGAAGGAAACTGAGTTCTAGAGAGCTGGACTGACCAGTCTAAGACCCTGAGGAAGGTCCTAGGACTGTAAATAGCAAGGCCTTCAAAGGCTTTAAAGCAAGACCCCCTACTGTGAAAGGCAGAGAAATAGAAGCCAGGGAAGCTTGACATAACTCTAGGTCATCAAGTAAAATTTCTATGTACACATAAGAAGGCCTTAAAACCATAAATCTACAAGCCACTCCCAAGAATCTTCTTGAAACCAAGGGCTAGTGAGACAAATGACTATTGTATGATCAGCCTGCAATCTCCATGGAATAAAAGTTACTATTCCCTCAAAGGTGTTATTTTCCATGTACTCCCAGGATAAAAAAAATATGAAGGCTTTCAAAGGATTAAAGGCAGACCCCCTACTGTGAAGGTAGGAGAAACATAAGGACACAGGCACATCTAGGGGATCAGGTACAATTTCCTCAATAGACATGTAAAAAGGCCTTAGGAACATTAAACTACAAACTCCTCTCATGGATCCTCCTGAAACCAAGGCACAGTGAACCAAATGATCAGCTGGAACGGTTCATGGAATAAAAGACTCTACTCCTTCGGTGATCTAAGTTTCCAAATACATCATGTGACTTTAAAGGAAACTGTGGATTGGAGAACGGGGCAGGCAAGTGTAAGATCACTAACAAACTCCAATGATAAAAAAAAAATGAAAGCCATGAAAGACTTCAACGTCATAACCCCTACTGTGAATGGAAGCAAAACAGAGGGACAGAGAGTTGCAGACATAGCTATGTGATCAGGGACAATTTCCCAGTCATACAGGTAAGAGAGCCTTAGGACGATTCAACTACAAACCCCTCCCAGGGATCTGCCTGAAACCTAGGCCTACTGAGAAAAATGATCAGCCAGAAATGTCCATAGATGAAAAGAGTCGAGTCCTTAAGATGCCTTAGTTTCCAAGTATTTGGTGTGACTTTAAAGATCACTAACAAACTCCTGAGTGGGATAGGTTTAGTGAAGACTTCTCAGATTGTAGTTCTTCTCCCAGGGGTGAGGTAAGACTGAGAGGCTCAAGGTTACTAACAGAATAATTCCATGTAAGGATATAAAACTGTGCAGTACATTAGGGTCTCAATGATTGGATAAAGTTTACCTAATTCTTCAATGTCTTCATTTCAAAAGAGATTGGTTAGATTTTGTGTCTAGAATGTAAGATCATATTCTCAGCTAATGAGAATAATGGTCAGTGGGGGGGGGAGGGACTTGCGTTAGAGTCTATATAAATCACTGCCCTTTCTTTGTCTTCGGCTTTCCTACTCCAGGTGAACTGCTGTAGGATTGTCCAGATTCTCGAGAATCGAATAAATCTCTTTTCTGTCATCACTTTGAGAGGCCTCTGAGTAATTGATTTATGTAGGGACCTGAGCCATCCCACACAGTTTGGGGGCTCGTCCGGGATCTGTGACCTTTCTGAGAGACGGCTGACAGCTCAGTTCAAAGACTCGGCGCCAGTGGGGAGATTTCCCCATAGTCCTTGAAAAGGGCTGCTGGGCCTCCCTCTCTGCAAGGTAACGACCCAAAGCAGAGGAACTCAGTGAAGACAGAAAAGAATAGAGATAGGGACTCCAAAGACTCCGAAGCTGTGAAGTGTGTAAAAATGCCAACCAGTTGGTGTTGAAGGTTGCAGTCAGGCAACTTGTACGCGTACAACCCAGCGGTAAGCGCGGGGGGGGCCTGGGGGTCAATTCGTTGAGTCTTAGATAGACTCGGGGAGAAGGTGACAACTCCCAACCAAATTAGTGGACTGCGGGACCCCAGGGTCAAGGGCCCCCCCAAAAACGTTTGCTGGGTGACTGTGGGTGGGTGGGCGACCCCCACTGAGAGCTAGCCAGGGAGCTAGCAAGCTTTGTTGAGTCATAGACTCGGAGGTGTTGGTGACAAGCCTCGACCAAAAGAATGGGGAAGGGGCAGTCCAAACCCCACCAAGCTTTGGAATGGAGTCAGGAAATACCGGTAAATAGTCCTTTGGGAAATTACAAAATTAGCACAAATTACCAAATTATAGAGGAAAGGACAAGAAGATGATTAAGTATTGTTGTTTCATATGGGGTGAAAAGATATCAGAGGAGGAGGCACAATCTGGCCCAAATATGGTTCCTCTGAGGATTGGGTTTGCAAAAAAATTTAAACCTATATGTACTATTCTATTCTGTTAAATGTTTTGTCTGTATATGTTGTGTTGGTATTTCTGTGTGAATGAAAATCTGTGTGTCTCTGTTTTTATCTGATAAGGTTGTAAATTTAGCCAGTCAGCCAGCAGGAGCAGAAAGGCTGAGCTGAACTGTCCTTGAAATTCCTTTTACTCCCCTTCTTCAACCCCTCCATATTAGTTTCAGAGGGGCGGAAGGACAAGGAGGGAGAGGAAGGGAGAGAAAAATTATTTTACTGTTCAGTTTATATAGTTGGTAACAGCAAGTAAAAGAATGTAAGAGAAGTAGAAAGAAATAAGTTATGTGCAGTTTCAAAGTGGCTTGAGGGAAAGGCAGGAGAATTTAAGCAGGTAGAAATTATGAGCGGGGGTACTGTGTAATCAGAAGGCTTGGAAGAAGTATAAAAGGGAGGGAGGGAATTTATCTTTTTCCCTCAGATCAAAGAGGCATGCTAGCAACCATTTAACCATTTCCTGCCTCACCCAAAAGAAGAAATTTTAGTGTAATGGGAAATAACAGAAAGTTAATTGAATTCATTCTGGTTGTATTTGGAATTGTGAATAGGGGGAATGTGTCATTCTTAATTTAATGTTTAAGACAGGTTAGAATTTATTAAAGTTTGGTGGAAGTAAGCAGAAGATTAGAAAGTAAAAGGAAATCTCAAGTAAGCAACTTAGAGGTGAGAGTTTTGAATTTAGGTTTTAATTAGATCAATATATTTGATGCCAGACAATGTATTTAAAGTAAAAAGATAATAAGTTTAGGTTTTTCTTTTTCTTTGCAGAGTGGGAGGGCCAGAAAGGGGTGGCCTTGGGAATCCTGGCACAAATAAGAGGAGGGCAGAGACACCCAGTAGCATTTCTGCCAAAAATGTTAGATCCAGTAACAAAAGGATAGGTATTTGTTAGATGCAACATTAATCTAATGTAACTGTTACACGATTTTAAATTTTGTAATTTATTGCATATAGATTGGGGTTTTAAAAAGATGTGATAGAAATTTGATAATTTGAAACTTACATTTGGTTATTAAAAAAAAAAGAAAAAGAAAGCTGAATAGGTTAATGGCTTATTTTAAGTTTTAAGTAAACTTAAATAAGTTTAAATTTTTAGGTAATTCATTTAAATATTGTATTAGAAATTGCATTGTTAAGTTAATTAATGAATTGGTTAAAAAGAGCTGTTACGAATTTTTTTTTGTAAGAGTTTCCTTGTAGCATTCTTATTAAGAAAATGAGAACACTTTAAAAATGTACATGTATATATATATATATATATGTGTGTGTGTGTGTGTGTGTGTGTGTGTGATTTTTCAAGCCTGTTTCATCTGAGCATGTATTATGTTAAAAGTTTATTTTTGCTGTTGAAAAGGAAATTTTAGCTAAAATTGTTTTTGCCATGAATCAAGCATTTCCTCTAAAGTTATGTTTGTAAAAGAAAGTTTATGGGCAAATGTGAAAAGGCTGTGGGTTTAGGTCTTGTGATTTCTGTCAATTAGTTTCAAGGGGATTGTGATAAATTGTAAACTGTTTGTAAGAGAGGAAATATTTGTTGTATTAAGAAATACTTTGTAAAATATTTCGTATGGTTTTTTGGAAGGTCTACCTATCCAGTTTGTATTTGTAAGTTACAAAAGTGGGAAGAATTTAGTTTCTCTAACAGGATATGAAAATGCCATTGATGCCATCTGAAATTTATTGTTCGGGTTCATAGCTAAAACAATTTGTTATCACTTATAAAAATTATGTTTGCCATTTGTAATTCTAATGCTAAAGCCTAAAGCTGGTACACTGTGTGAACATGTGGGGGAAAGAAGCAGTCCTCAGGCTAGTAACAAGTGCAGCCCCAGCAGCTGAGGAGATTGTATATAGAACTTGCTTTGGTGAGAATTTGAAAATGTATAAGAAATGATCTTCAGTGATTGGCTCTTTAGGGCAAATTTAAGATCTAAGAGGTAAATAAAATCCCTGGGAACATTCTTTCTAAATCTAATGGGAATAAATAGATGTTGTATCATTGTTACATAGAACAAGATTGGGATTTAAAGTTAACTGTAATTGTATTTTATTTACAGAAGGATTCAGGGAAAGGAATCCCTTAAAAAAAAAAGGGGGGGGGTGGCCCCAGGCGGTCTGGGAGCTCCAGGAATGGTCTTGATGGGAGTGGCCAGTAAACTGGAGATTTGGACTGATAGAATTAAGAGTGGGAAGTAGAATAGACTTGGGCATAGTGATAGAGTGGACCTTAGGAGAGCCGGTTCATGTGGGAAAAAAAAAAAAACCAAGCAGTTTTCAAGGTGAAGTTTTCCAAGGCCTTTAGACAAATGGGACTAAAACTCTTTTCGGGTAATGGACAAAGGTCCCAACTTGGAATGAGATCTTTACATGTTACAAAATGATGTAAAAGCAATTAGTATTAAAACAATTGACTGAATTAATTACTGAGACTAAATCAGAGACATCTTCAGTTTGGGAAAAAGAATTTCAGTCTAATTTTCTTAGAGGTAGGTAGTCTGGTAATATTTGGCGTTGAAAGTTAAACGATTGTTTTGATTTGAATTCATTACATGAACATAAAAATTCAAGTTAGTGTTTGAACTTATCACATGTGTAGCTCATTCTTTTAGATTTAGCAGGGTTAGAAAGGGATAAAGTAGTTTGGGAAACAGATATAAATCTACTAGAGCAATGACTTATGATTGTTATTCAATCAGGAATTAGAACATGTATAGAAAGGCATGTAGGCTACTTAGACCTGCTTCAAAGATGTTCCTTGGCCAATATGAAATTAGTCATGTTTGAAACTGATTATTGGAGCTTACTATTCTAAGATTTTTGTGGGACTATTAACTGACTGTTCTTCTGAGTCTAACTCCAGGTGTGGATGGCAAGAGAGGTGGTTTGAGCCACTGATCCATGATGCCAGTAAGCCTGTGAGATGCTGGTATGAACTGCAAAAGGTGATCTCATGGGAAGGTTGGGAGAGCGGCTGTTCAGCCTGAGCTGAGGTAGGATTCTCCTGACTCAATTTCCCCACTGACACTTGGCAGACTTGAAGCCTGGTTGAATGCCAGTTGACAATCTACTCCAGCCTGGAACTGACGTGAAGTAAGGGAGATGTTGTTTCCCTGCAATGTCCCCACTCTTAGTGGCAAATTCCTAAAATCAGAAGTTTTGTAAGTAATAATACCAGATCTGTTGAATAATAGATTGTTGGTAGGGGAACATCTGAGGTTGAGTCTAAAATTAAGCTAACAGGTTTAGGACTTTAGACCAACAACAATAAGTTAGGGTCCTTTAATTCTTAGTAATAGTGTGGAGATGATTAGGTCAAGGGCTTGTGAGACTAGCATGCATAGTTATTATTTTGTCTTGGTTGGTTAATGTTAAATGAAAAATGGTTTGTGGACTATATTGTAAATGCTTTAAAAGAAGCATCACATGATCAGAAGTTGGAATTGTTCTATGATGTGATATGCATTGTGTTAAAAATGATTATTTGTTGTATTTATATAAGTACTGGAGCCTGGTATTGACTTCTTAGTGAAATCTCATCTTCCTAATGAGGGAATGAATAATGACTTACTGTGAAATGTAGAAGCTGCATTTTAATGTGAATTTTCTTTTCTTTTAAAAAAAATGACGATTTGTCAAAGTTTCAATTTTGATTTTTGTAAGAGTGATAGGAATGGTAATCTAAGATGGTATTAAGTTCAGTTCTGTAGAAGAGTGGACATCTGGATTTCTACAAGAAGATGAAGAGAAGAAGATGCTGAGATGCTGTGCTGAAGACTGTTTGAAGGAGCATCCAGATCAGAAAACTGCATAAGATGATACTTCTCCCCAGACTGCTGTATGAGATGGAACCTCTAAATGGACAATTCATTAATTTACTTTTCCCTTTGAATCTCTGTATGAAGGGAAGGATTCATAAGGGAATGAATGTGAAGGGGTCATGATTATGACTATTTGCAGAGTTGCATATATATATGAATAGTACTAAGAATAACACAGAATATAAAGAATGGGTACGGAAGTGGGAGAATGGGACACATAGGATGATGTTTGATACTTTCTGGAGTGTAATCAATAGAACTGGGAAGAATTATCAACATTGTATATGGAAGAGGAAGCAACAACTATGAAGGTGTAAGTCAGAGATCATGAAAGGAGGACCATTAGGCCCGGAAGATGTGAAGTACTTTCTGGCTGTGGATTATAGGGTAAGACTGTTTCTAGAGGAAAATCCTGCTTTGAGAGGACATTATTGGATATGTGGACAGACAGCTTATACTCACTATCCGTTAAACTGGAGGGGTGTTTGTTATATTGGATTGGTGAGACTTAAATTCTTTTTCTTGCCTGAATCAAGGAAATGGCATCTGGGGGTTCCTCTATATGATGATCTAGTCAAAAGGAAGAGGAACATTGACACCTCCTTTACTCACTGGAAATGCAAATGGGTGGGGTGACACTTGGCCACCTAAGAAGATAATTAGAGAGTTTGGGCCTGCAACTTGGGCTCAAGATGGGAGTTGGGGTTATAGAACCCCTATATATCTATTAAATAGACTAATCAGACTCCAAGCAGTACTTGAAATTATTACCAATCAAACAGCAGAAGATTTGGACTTATTGGCCGATCAAGCCACACAAACTAGGGAAGCAGTACTGCAACATAGGTTGATCTTAGATTATTTACTTGCAGAAGAAGGGTGAGTTTGTGGAAAGCTCAATTTATCCACATGTTGCTTGAAAACTTGATGATAATGGAAGAATAGTGAAAGAGATCACCAAAAATATTAGGAAGGTTGCTCATGTTCCTGAGCAAACTTGGAACTCCCTTTTCAATACGTCTTGGTGGTCCTGTTTTGAAGGGAGCTGGTGGAAGAGATTACTGTGGTTTGGCATCATAGCAATTAGTGGTATCATATTACTTCCTATTTGTTTATCTTGTTTGATTTCACTAATTACTAAAATAGTTAGAAATTCTCTACTAAAACTTGCTAGAGTAGAAGAGAGGACCGAAGGAGCCATTCGGTTGATGATACTAAAGAAGGAAGGATGAGCACCTGTGGAGGCAAAAGACAGGAATGATCCTGATTGGGATGAGGAGATTAATAGACAGTGTGAGATCATGTTACAGAGCTGTGGTTAAAATATCCGTGAGAAGTCTTCAGGTTAATAAATAAGAGGAGGGATTGAGTGGGATAGGTTTAGTGAAGACTTCTCAGATTGTAGTTCTTCTCCCAGGGGTGAGGTAAGACTGAGAGGCTCAAGGTTACTAACAGAATAATTCCATGTAAGGATATAAAACTGTGCAGTACATTAGGGTCTCAATGATTGGATAAAGTTTACCTAATGCTTCAATGTCTTCATTTCAAAAGGGATTGGTTAGATTTTGTGTCTAGAATGTAAGATCATATTCTCAGCTAATGAGAATAATGGTCAGTGGGGGGGGGAGGGACTTGCGTTAGAGTCTATATAAATCACTGCCCTTTCTTTGTCTTCGGCTTTCCTACTCCAGGTGAACTGCTGTAGGATTGTCCAGATTCTCGAGAATCGAATAAATCTCTTTTCTGTCATCACTTTGAGAGGCCTCTGAGTAATTGATTTATGTAGGGACCTGAGCCATCCCACACACTCCTAAGATAAAAAATATAAAGGTTTACAAAGGATTAAAAGTCAGACCCCCTACAGTGAAGGTAGGACAAACATAGGGCCAGAGATCTTCGGGCACCTATATGTGATCAGGCACCATTTCCTATGCATGCAGGTAAGAAGGCCTTAAGGCCATTAAATTACAAACCCCTCCCATGGATCTGCCTGAAACCTAGGCCTACTGAGAAAAATGATCAGCCAGAAATGGAAGAAAAGAATCTAGTACTTAAGACGCCTTAGTTTCCAAGTACTTGATGTAACTTTAAAGGACACAGAGTCTTGGGAACCTGGACACACAAGTATAAGATCACTAACAAACTCCTAACATAAAAAATATAAAGGCTTTCAAAGAATTAAAAGTCAGACCCCCTACTGTTAAGGTAAGACAAACACAGGGCCAGAGACCTTAAGGCCCCTATATGTGACCATTAGACTACAAGGTCATCTCTTGGCTAACCTACAACTAAGAAGGCATGAAGAGTATTGATACTAGAGGGCCCTCATCTGATTCTGCCTAAACCTAGACTCTAGAGAGCTATGGGCCATATTAACTGATCACCAAACCTGTCCAGGGAATAGAAATGACAAGTTTTTAGGGCCCTTAGGGGCCAAGTATTTCACGTGAGTGTGAAGGAAACTGAGTTCAAGAGAGCTGAACTGACCCCTCCAATATCCCCAGGAAGGTCCTAGGATTATAACCATCAAGGCCTTCAAAGGCTTTAAAGCCACACCCCCTACTCAGGGAGATTCAGGGAACTCTATGTGATCAAGCAGTTTCCTCCATGGACACTTAAGGTCTTAGGATAATGAAATTAGAAATGACTCCCAGGGACCTTCTTAAAACCTTGGCCTGGGGGGGGGGAGGGTGGAGCCAAGATGGGGGACTAGAAAGACACACTTACGCAGGGTCTCCCCACACAGCCCATAAAATACCTGTAGAGAGGGACTCTCAACAAATTCTGGAGCAGCAGAAGTGGAGAACAACAGAGTGGAGGAGATTTCCAGCCCATGGTGAACTGAAAGGCTCATGGAAACACTGGTTGTGTCCGACACAGAGTGGAGCCCAGCCTAGCCTTGACTGTGCAGCACAACAAGACTCTGGGAGGAGGGCGCACCTTGGGGGCAGAACCTCCAGCTGCAGCAGCGGGTCCTCAGATCCCTCAACCCACAGGCGCCAAAAGTCAGTGACAGGGTTTATCAGCTGGCCAGGAAGGGAGAAGAGCCTTCCCATAGCTCTAGCAGCAAGCAGCCACCACAGAGGCTGCACAGCAGCCTGTAGACCACCCCATTGTTGGAGTGTAAAAACCCCTGGAGGCACTGAAGAACTGAGTCTTACCGTGGCCCTGGGTGGAGGCCCTGGGTGAGCTGGTCTTTGTCTCTCACTGAATGGCGGCCCTGCCCATCCAGCTTATCTGAAAATCAGCCCCCAGTGCTGACTTGGAGGAACTGGAGGCCAGGTGGCTGTGGAGAGGTAATTGCTAAGATTCTGGGCATAAAAATCCCTCTCTGCATCCACACGCTTGATCGTGCCACCTTGGAGGAACTGAGATCACACAGATTCCCAGAGTATACCCTACTCTTGACAAAGGACCCAAAAGTCAAGTAACTGGTCGGGAAAATGCACAAAAAAGGGAAAAAAATAAGACCATAGAAGGTTACTTTCTTGAACAGATATCTCCTTCCATCCTTTCTGATGAGGAAGAACAATGCTTACCATCAGGGAAAGACATAGAAGTCAAGGCTTCTGTATCCCAAACATCCAAAATAAATATTCAATGGGCTCAGGCCATGGAAGAGCTCAAAAAGGATTTTGAAAATCAAGTTAGAGAGGTGGAGGAAAAACTGGGAAGAGAAATGAGAGAGATGCAAGAAAAGCATGAAAAGCAGGTCAACACCTTGCTAAAGGAGACCCAAAAAAATGCTGAAGAAAATAACACCTTGAAAAACAGGCTAACTCAATTGGCAAAAGAGGTTCAAAAACCAATGAGGAGAAGAATGCTATAAAAAGCAGAATTAGCCAAATGGAAAAGGAGGTCCAAAAGCTCACTGAAGAAAACAGTTCTTTCAAAATTAGAATGGAACAGATGGAGGCTAATAACTTTAGGAGAAACCAAGAAATCACAAAACAAAACCAAAATGGAAGATACTGTGAAATATCTCATTGGAAAAACAACTGACCAGGAAAATAGATCCAGGAGAGACAATTTAAAAATTGTGGGACTACCTGAAAGCCATGATCAAAAAAAGGGCCTAGACATCATCTTTCATGAAATTATCAAGGAAAACTGCCCTGAGATTCTAGAAGGAGAGGGCAAAATAAGTATTCAAGGAATCCACAGAACACCGCCTGAAAGAGATCCAAAAAGAGAAACTCCTAGGAACATTGTGGCCAAATTCCAGAGTTCCCTGGTCAAGGAGAAAATATTGCAAGCAGCTAGAAAGAAACAATTCAAGTATTGTGGAAATACAATCAGGATAACACAAGATCTAGCACCCTCTACATTAAGGGATCAAAGGGCGTGGAATAGGATATTCCAGAAGTCAAAGGAACTAGGACTAAAACCAAGAATCACCTACCCAGCAAAACTGAGTATAATACTTCAGCAGAAAAACTGGTCTTTCAATGAAATTGGGGACTTTCAAGCATTCTTGATGAAAAGACCAGAGCTGAAAAGAAAATTTGACTTTCAAACACAAGAATGAAGAGAAGCATGAAAAAGTAAATAGCAAAGAGAAGTCATAAGGGACTTTACTAAAGTTGAACTACATGGAAAGACAATATTTGTAACTCTTGAAACTATTCAGTATCTGGGTAGTGGGTGGGATTACACACACACACACACACACACACACACACGCACACGCACACACAGAGAGAGACAGAGAGCACAGAGTGAATTGAATAGGATGGGAGCATATCTTAAAAAACTGAAATTAAGGGGTGAGAGAGAAATATATTGGGAGGAGAAAGGGAGAAATGGAATGGGGCAAACTATCTCTCATAAAAGAGGCAAGCAAAAGACTTTTTAGTGGAGGGAAAAAGAGGGGAGGTGAGAGAAAAACATGAAGTTTACTCTCATCACATTCCACTAAAGGAAGGAATAAAATGCACACTCATTTTGGTATGAAAACCTATCTTACAATACAGGAAAGTGGGGGAGAACGAGATAAACAGTGTGGGGGGGATGATGGAAGGGAGGGCAGTGGGAGGAGGGAGCAATTTGAAGTCAACACTCTTGGGGAGGGACAGGATCAAAAGAGAGAATAGAAGTAATGGGGGGCAAGATAGGATGGGGGGAAATATAGTTAGTCTTACACAACACGAGTATTATGGAAGTCATTTGCAAAACTACACAGATATGGTCTATATTGAATTGCTTGCCTTCCCAAAGGGAATGGGTGGGGAGGGAGGGATGAAGAGAAGTTGGAAGTCAGAGTTTTAGGAACAACTGTTGAGTACTGTTCTTGCTACTAGAAAATAAGAAATACAGGTAATGAGGTATAGAAAGTTATCTGGCCCTACAGGACAAGGGAAGGGAGGGATGATAGAAGAGAGAGAAGATTGGTGATAAGGGCAATCAGAATGCTCGGTGTTTTGGGGTGGGGGGAGGGGACAAATGGGGAGAAAATTTGGAACCCAAAATTTTGTGAAAATGAATGTTAAAAGTTAAATAAAATAATTAATAAAAAAAACACCTCGGCCTACTGAGACAAATGACTATTGTATGAATACTCAGAAGTGTCCATGGAAGAATAGAGTCTATCCCTTCAAAGACTTTACTTTCCAGCAATTTCATGTGACTTTAAAGGAAACTGAGGCTTGGACAGCTGAACAGACAAGTGTGAGATCACTAACAAACTTCAATGATAAAAGAAATCAAAGCCTTCAAAGACTTTAAAGCCAGAACCCCTACTGTGAGGGTAGGAGAAACAGAGGGTCAGAGAACTTCAGGCACCTCTATGTGATCAAGCACCATGTGTTACACCTACAGGTAAGAAGGCCTTAAGATCATTTAGACTCCAAGGTCATCCCTTGGTTAGCCTAGAACTAACAAGGCCTGAAGAACACTGACACTGGAGGGCGCTCATCTGATTCTGCCTGAACCTGGTGCCTAGAGATCTGTAGGCACCATGGATTGATCACCCCATCTGTCCAGGGACTACAATTGACAACTTCTAGGGGTCTTAGTGGCCAAGTACTTCATGTGACTGTGAAGGAAACTGAGTTCTACAGAACTGGATTGACCAGTTTAAGATCCAGAGGAAGGTCCTAGGATTATAAATATCAAGCCCTTCATTGGATTTAAAGCCATTCATTGGATTTAAAGGGTGTGTCAGGGAACTCTTTGTGATCAAGGACAATTTTCTCAAAGGACACAAGAAGGACTTAAGATGCCTAAACTAGAAACCACTCCCAAGGATCTTCTTGATACCTGGGCCAATTTAAAAAAATGACTATTTTATGATCAGTCAGAAATGTCCATGGAATAAAAGAGTATATTCCTTCAAAAGTCTCATTTTCTAGGTACTTCATGTGACTTTTAGAAAATGTGAGGATTGGAGAGCTGGACAGACAAGTGTACCATCACTAAGAAAGTCCAGTGATAAAAAAAATCAAAACTTTCATAGACTTTCATCCCTTACTGTGAGGATAGGAGAAACAGAGGGGCAGAAAACTTCATGATGCTCTATGTGATCAGGCACACTTTGTGATACCTACAGGTAAGAAGTCCTTAAGATCATTTAGATTACAAGGCCATCCCTTGCTTTCCCTAGAACTAACAAGAACACTAGAGGGCCTTCATCTGATTCTGCCTGAACCTTGGGCCTAGAGAGTTGTGGGCAGCGCTGATTGATCAACCAAAATTGTCCAGGGACAACAAATGACAAGTTTTTAGGGTTATTAGAGGCAAAGTATTTCAGGTGACTGTGAAGGAAAGTGAGTGCTCAAGAGCTGGATTGACCAGTCTAAAATCCCAAGGAAGTTCCTAGGATTATAAATATCAAGGCCTTCAAAGGCTTTAAAGTCAGACGCCTACTGTAAATGGCTGAAAAACAGAGGCCCAGGGACCTTCAGGGAAATCTACGTGATCAATGACAATTTCTTTGATGTAAACATAAGAAGATGTTAGGACCATTAATGTACAAACCACTCCCAAGGACCTTCTTGAAATCAAGGGCTAGTGAGACCAATGACTACTGTATGATCAGCCAGAAATCTCCATGAAATAAAAGATTCTATTCCCTCAAAGCTCTTACTTTCCAGGTACTTCATGTGATTTTAAGGGAAAGTGAGGCTTGGAGAGCTGGGTAGACAAGTATAAGAGCACTACCAACCTCCCAGGATAAAAAAATAGAAAAACATAGAAAAGATTAAAAATTGGACCCCCTACAGTGAAGGTAGGAGAAACAGAGAGACAGAGAGCTGCAGGCACATCTATATGATCAGGTACAGCTTCCCAAACATACATGTAACAAGGCCTTAATGTCATTACACTACAAATCCCTGGCAAGGATCTCCTGAGGCAGAGAGAGTCAAATGATCAGCCAGAAATGTCCATGGAATAAAACAGTCAAATGCTTCAGAGGCCTTAGTTTCCAAGGACTTCATGTGACTTTAAAGGAAACTGTGGCTTGCAAAGCTGGATAGACAAGTGTGAGATCACTAACAAACTCCAATGATAAAAAAATAATCAAAGCCTTCTAAGGCTTTAATGGCATATGCCCTACTGAGAGGGTAGGAGAAAGAGAGGGGCAGAGAGCTTCAGGCACCTCTATGTGATCAGGCACCATTTGTTATACCTACAGTTAAGAAAAATCTTAAGATCATTTAGACTACAAGGTCATCCTCTGGTTAGTCTAGAACTAACAAGCTCTAAAGAGCAATGACACTAGAGGCCCTCATCTGATTCTGCCGTAACCTGGGGACAAGAGAACTGTGGACACCATTTTTTGATCATCCCCAAATGTCCAGGAATGACAAATGACAAATTTTTAGGGATCTTAGCGATCTACTTCATGTACTGTGAAGGAAACTGAGTAGTACTCAAGACCTATATTGAGCAGTGTAAAATACTAAGGAAGGTCCTAGGATTATAAGTACCAAGGCCTTCCAAGGCTTTAAAGCCAGACACCCTGCTGTGTCAGTCGAGGAAAGAGAGGTTCACAGAGCTTCAGGAAATCTATGTGGTGAAGCACAATTTCCTCCACATACACATAAGAAGGCTTTAAGACAATGAAACTAGAAACCACTCAGAAGGATCTTCTTGATACCTAGGCCAAGTGAGAAAAATGACTGTTGTATGGTGAGTCAGAAATGTAAATGGAATAAAGAGTCTATTCCTTCAAAGATCTCAATTTCCATGTATTTCATGTCATTTTAAGGGAAAGTGAGTCTTGGAGAGCTAGACAGGCAAGTGTAAGATCACTAACAAAGTCCAAGAATAAAAAAATTGCAACCTTCAAAGACATTAGTGCCATATCCCCTACTGTGAGGGTTAGAGAAACAGAGGGTCAGAGAACTTCAGGCACCTCTATGTGATCAAGTACAATTTTTTAAAGCTACAGGTTAAGAAAGCCTTAAGGATCATTGAGACTACAAGGCTATCCCTTGGTTAGCCTAGAAGTAAGAAGGCCTGAAGAGCATTGACACTAGAGGGCACTCGTGATTCTGCCTGAACCTGGGGACTATAGAGCTTTGGGCACCATTGACTGATCAACCAAAACTGTCCAGCGACTACAAATGACAAGTTTTTACGGCTCTTAGAGGCCAAGTACTTCATGTAACTGTGAAGGAAACTGAGTGCTCCAAAGTTGGATAGACCACTCTAAGATCCCGAGAAAGGTCGTAGGATTATTAATATCAAGGCATTCAACAGATTTAAAGCCACACCTCCTACTGTGAAAGTCCGAAAAACAGAGACCAAAGGAGCTTCAAGGAATTCTGTGTCACAAAGCATAATTTTCTCCACGTACAAGTAAGAAGGCCTTAAGATCATAAACCTAAAAACTCCTCTTAAGTATCTTCCTGAAACCGAGGCTGAGTGAGCCAAATCATCACCCAGAATGTCCACGGAATAAAAGGGTCTAGTCATTCAGAAGCCTAAGTTTCCAAGTACTTCATGTGACTTTAAAAGAAATTGAGGCTTGGAGAGCTCAATAGACAAGTGTGAGACCACTAACAAACTCCAATGATAAAAAAAAAATCAAAGTCTTCAAAGACATTAATGCCATATCCCCTACTGTGAAGCCAGGAGAAACAGAGGGACAGAGACCTTCAGGGACCTCTATGTGAGCAGGCATAATTTCCCAGTCATACAGGGAAGATGGCCTTGGGACCATTAAACTACAAATGCCTTCCAGGGATCTTCCTGAAACCCAGGCTTACTGTGACAAATGCTCAGCCAGAAACCTCTGTGGAATAAGAGTCTAATCCTTAAGAGGCCTTAGTTTCCAAGTACTTCATGTGACTTTAAAGGACACAGCTTCTTGGGGAGCTGGATACACAAGTACAAGACTACTAACAAACTCTTAGAATAAAAAATATATAGTTTTTCAAAGGATTAAAAATCAGACCTCCTACTGTGTAGGTAGGAGAAACACAGGGCCAGAGAGCTTCAGGCATTTCTATGTGATCAAGCACCATTTGGTATACCTACAGATAAGAAGGCCTTAAGATCCTACAGTCTACAAGGCCATCCTTTGGTTAGCCTAGAACTAACAAGGCCTGAAGAACAATGACACTAGAGGGCCCTCATCTGATTCTGCCTGAAACTGTCCAGGGAATAAAAACGACAAGTTTTAGGGGTCTTATAGGCCAAGAACTTCATGTGACTGTGAAGGAAACTGAGTTCTCAGCAGCTGGATTGACCAGTCTGAGATGCCGAGGAAGGTCCTAGGATTCTAAATACCAAGGCCTTCAAAGGCTTTAAAACCAGACCCCCTACTGTGAAAGCTGGAGAAATAGAGGCCCAGGGAGCTTCAGGAGATCTATGTGAAGAAGCACAAATTCCCATCGTACATGTAAGAAGGCCTTAAGATGGTTAAATTATAAACCACTCTCAAGGAACTTTTGATACCTGGGCCTAGAGAGACAAAGGACATTCTTTCAAAGGTCTTACTTTCCAGGGACTTCATGTGACATTAAAGGAAACTCAGGCTTGGAGAGCTGGACAGACAAGTGTGACATCACTAACAAACTGCAATAATAAAAAAAAATCCAAACTTTCAAAACCTTTAATGCCATACCCCCTACTTTGAGGGTCGGAGAAACACAGGGCCAGAGCATCAGGCAGCTCAGTGTGATTAGGCACAATTTGTCATACCTACAGGTAAGAAGGCCTTAAGATCATTTACACTGCAAGGCCATCGCTTGGTTAGCATACAACAAAAAAGGCTTAAAGAGTATTGACACTAAAGGTCCCTCATCTGATGCTACCTTGGGGCCTGACATCTAACTTGGGGCCTGGAGAGCTATGGGTAACACTCATTGATTAACCAAAACAGTCCAGCAACTACAAATGACAAGTTTTTAGGGGTATTACAGGCGAACTACTTCAGGTGACTGTGAAGGAAACTGAGTGCTCGAGAGGTGGATTGACCAATCTAAGATCCAGGAGAAGGTCCTAGGATTATAAATAGCAAGGCTTTAAAGCCAGACCCCCTACACTGAAAGGCAGAGAAACAGAGTCCCAGAGAGTTTCTGGCACCTCTATGTGATCAAGTACAATTTCCCAGTCGTATGGTAAGATGTCCTTAGGACCATTAATCTAAAACCCCTCCCAGGGAACTTCCTGAAACCTTGGGCTAGTGAGACAAATGATCAGCCAGAAATGTCCATGGTTTAAAAGGGTCTAGTCCTTAAGAGACCTTAGTTTCCAAGTAAGTCACATGTCCTGAAAGGACACAGAGTCTTGGGGAGCTGTATAGACAAGTAGAACATCACTAACAAACTCCTAGGATAAAAAACATAAAGACTTCGAAAAAATTAAAAGGCACACCCCCTGCTGTGAAAGTGGGAGAAACAGGGGGCCAGAGAGCTTCAGGAATGTCTCTGTGATAAGGCAAAATTTCCTCAAAGTATACATAAAAATACATTACCATCATGAAACTACAAAACCCCACAAGGATCTTCCTGAAACCAAGGCAGAGTGGCCAAATGATCAGCCAGAAATGTTCATGGAATAAAAGACTCTAGTCCTTCAGAGACCTAAGTTTCCAAGGAATTCATGTGACTTTATAGGAAACTGAGTCTTGGAGAGCTAGACAGAGAAGTGTAATGTCACTAACAAACTCCACTAATAAAAAAAAATCAACACCTTCAAAGACTATATTGGCATAACCCTACAGTGGGGGAAAGAGAAACAGAGGGTCAGAAAACTTCAGGCACTTCTAGGTGATCAGGAACAATGTGTTACACCTACAGGTAAGAAGGCGTTAAGATCATTTAGGCTACAAGGCCATCATTGGTTAGCTGAGAAATAACAAGGCCTGCAGAGCACTGATGCTACAGGGCCATCACTGGATTCAGCCTGAACCCAGGGCCTAGAGAGCTGTGGGCACCATGGAAGGATCACCCACAACTGTCCAGAGAGTAAAACTGTCAAGCGTTAGGGGTCTTAGAGGCCAAAGATCGCATGTGACTGTGAAGGAAACGGAATTGTAGAGAGCTGGATTGACCAGTTTAAAATTCAAGGAAGGTCTTAGGATTGTAAATATAAAGTCATTCAAAGGCTTTAAAACCAGACCCCCTATGGTGGAGGCCCAGAGAGCATCAGGAAATCTATGTGAACAACCACAATATCCTTGACGTACATGTAAGAAGGCCTTAAGATGAATAAACTACAAAACACTCCCTAGGATCCTCTTGAAACCAAGGGTTATTGAGACAACTGACTATTGTATGATCAGGCAGAAATGTCTGTGGAAAAAAAGATTCTAGCCCTTCAAAAGTCTTACTTTCCAAGTACTTCAAGTGACTTTAAAGAAATTGAGTCTTGGAGAGCAGCATAGGCAAGGAGAAGATCTCCGACAAACTCCCAGGATTTTAAAAAAAAAAAAAGGCTTTCACAGGATTAAAATTCATATCCCCTACTATGAAGGTAGGAGAAACAGGTGGCCAGAGAGCTTCAGGCACATCTGTGTGATCAGGCACAATTTCCTCAAAGTACATGTAAGAAGGCCTTAGGATCATGAAATCACAAACCCCAACAAGAATCTTCCTGGAACCCAGGAAGAGGGAGCCAAATGATCGGCCAGAAATGTGCATAGAATAAAGGAGTCTAGTCCTTCAGAGACCTAAGTTTCCCAGGAGTTCATGTGACTTTACAGGAAACTGAGTCTTGGAGAGCTAGATAGAAGAGTTTAAGATCACTAACAAATTCCAGTGATAAAAAAGATCAATGCCTTCAATGACTATAATGCCAAACCCCCTACCATGGGTGTATGGGAAACAGAGGGTCAGAGAACTTCAGGCAGCTCTATATGATCAGGCACCATTTGTTATACCTACAGGCAAGAAGGCCTTAAGACCATTTAGACTACAAGACCATCTCTTGGTTAGCCTAGGGCTAACAAGGCCTGAAGAGCACTGACACTAGAGGGCCCTTCTCTGATTCTGCCGGAACCTGTGGCCTAGAGAGCTGTGGGCACCTTTAATTGACCTCCAAAACTGTGCAGGTCCTAGAAATGAGAAGTTTTTAGGGGCCTTAGGGGCCAAGGACTTCATGTGACTGTGAAGGAAACAGAGTGCTCAAGACCTGGATTCACCAGTCTTAGATCATGAGGAAAGTCCTAGGATTACAAATATTAAGACCTTCAAAGATTTTAAAGCCAGACCCCCTACTGTAAAAGCCAGAGAAACAGAGGCTCAAGGAGCATCAGAGAACTCTATGTGATCTAACACAATTTCCACAACAACCACACAAGAAGGCCTTATGACCATTCAGCTAGAAACCACTCCCAAGGATCTTGGTGTGTTTGGCCTTGAGGCCGAAGGGCTACCCGAGTCTTACTGTGCACCTGTCATAGGTCTTCGGTGGCCAAACCTGATAAACGTATTGAGAGAAGAGACTTTCCAGAGTCGACCAAGGGTTAGGCTTTATTCAGGATCTTAGTTACATGTGCAGGGTGAATTCTTCCTCAGGAGAGAGGAATCCTCCTCCTCCCAAGGAGGCAAAGATAGTACAGCAAGAGAATGGGAGTGGGAGAGGGGAGGGACCCTCTGCCCTCTAAGGGCCCCTCAGCGTGAAGAGCGCCTTCAGGCTTTCCTGACCCTACTTAAGCTCTCCCGCCGCATAGTTTGCACCTGAATACCGTGCCTGCTCTCAGCCTTTAGCTAGTCAACAACAGGTATGCTCAGACCATGGGTTAATCTCAAGGGTGGGATGCTCTCCCCAGCAAGTTTCCCACGGAGGAGAGGTGGAAATGCATGAGATAGCCCGTGTCTCACGCCTCAATTCCCAGCTGTTCCCTGGGGGGCCTCATGAGAACTCTGAGGTTTTAGAAGTCCTCACCTTTACCTGCCCGAGACTGTCCACATGAAACTGAGCTTACACCCCCAACATTGGTGATACCTCGGCATACTGAGACAAATGATTATTGTATGAACAGCCAGAATTGCCCATGGAGCAAAAGGAATCTATTCCTTCACAGGCCTTACTTTCCAGAGACTTCATGTCACTGTAAAGGAAACTGAGGCTTGGAGAGCTGGAAAGACAAGGGTGAGATCACTAACAAACTCCAATGATAAAAAACATCAAAACCTTCCAAGACATTCATGCCATACCCCCTACTGGCAACGTCAGAGGGACAGAGGGTCAGAAAACTTCAGGCACCTCTATGTGACCAGGAACAATTTCACAGTTGTACAGGTAAGAGGGACTTGGGACCATCAAACTATAAACCCCTCAGAGAGATCTTCCTGAAACCTAGGCCTAATGACAGAAATGATCACCCAGATATATCCATGGAATAAAAGAGCCTTAGTCCATCAAAGGACTAAGTTTCCAAGTACATCATGGGAAACTGAGGCTTGGAGAGCTGAATAGACAAGTAAAAGATCACTAACAACCTCCAAGAATAAAAAAATACAAAGATAATCAAAGGATTAATCATCAGACCCCCTACCGTGAAAACAGGAGAAACACAGAGCTAGAGAGCTTCAGGCACTGATATGTGATCAGGAAGCATTTGGTATACCAACAGGTAAGACCATAAGACTATTTACACTCCAAGGTCACCCCTTGGTTAGCCTGGAACTAACAAGGCCTGAAGACCATTGACACTACAAGGCCCTCATCTGCTTCTGCCTGAACCTAGGGCCTAGAGAGCTGTGGTCACCTTTCATTTATCACTCCAACTATCCAGGAACTACAAATGACAAGTTTTTAGGGGTCTTTGGGGCCAAGTACTTCATGTGATTGTGAAGGAAACTGAGCGCTCCAGAGCTGCATTGACCAGTCCAAGATCCCCAGGAAGGTCCTAGGATTATAAAAAACAAGGTCTTCAAAGGCTTTAAAGAGAAAACCTCTACTGTTAAAGTCAGAGAGACAGAGGCCCAAGGAGTGTCAGGGAACTCTATGTCATCAAGCACAATTTCTCCAACATACACAAAAGAAAGCCTCAAGACCATTAATGTACAAACCACTCCTAGGGATCTTCTTGATACCAAGGACTAATGATACAAATGACTATTGTATGACCAGCCAGAAATGTCCATGGAATAAAAGAGTCTATTCCTTCAAAGGTCTCACTTTCCAGGAACTTCATGTGACTTTAAGGGAAAGTGAGGATTGGAGAGCTGGATAGGCAAGTATAAGATCTCTAATAAACTCCCAGGATAAAAAAAATATACGAAGGCTTTGAAAGGATTAAAATCAGAACCTCTATCGTTAAGGTAGGAGAAAAAGAGGGCCAGGGACCTTCAGGAAATCTGTGTGAACAAGGACAGTTTGTTATACCTAGAGGCAAGAAGACCCAAAGATCATTTAGACTCCAAGGTCATCCCTTGGGTAGCCTAGAACTAACAAGACCTGCAGAACACTGACGCTAGAGGGCCTTCATCCAATTCTGCCGGAACATGGTGCCTAGAGAGCTGTGGGCACCATTGATTGACCAACCAAAACTTCATAGTATAAATATGAAAGCATTCATAAACATGTAAAGTCAGACCCCCTACTGTGAAGGTAGGAGAAACAGAGGGGCAGAGAACTTCAGGCACCTCTGTGTGATGAGGCACAATTTCCCAGTAGGACAGGTAAGAAGGCCTTAGGACCATTAAACTACAAACCCCTCCCAGGGATATTTCTGAAGCCTAGGCCTAGTGAGACAAACGATCAGCCAAAGACATCCATGGAATAAAATAGACCAGTCCTTCAGAAGCATTAATATGCAAGTACTTTGTGTGACTTTAGACTGGATAGACAGGTATAAGATCAATAATATACTCCTAGGATAAGAAATATAAAGACTTTCAAAGGATTTATAGTTAGACCACGTACTGTAGAGGTAAGATAAACACAGGGCCAGAGATCTTCAGGCACTTCTGTATGATCAGGTACCATTTGTTATACCTACATATAAGAAAGCCTTAAGACCATTTAGACTACAAAGTCATCCCTTGGTTAGCCTAGAAATAAGAAGCCCTGAAGAACATTGAAACTAGAGGGCCCTCCTCTAATTCTGCAGGAAACTGAGTTCTAGGGGGCTGGATTGACCAGTCTGAGATGCTGAGGAAGGTCCTAGGATTTTAAATATCAAGGCCTTCAAAGGTTTTAGAGCCAGACCACCTACTTTGGAAGTCAGAGAAACCAAGGCCCACAGAGCTTCAGGAGATCTATGTGAATGAGCACAGTATCTTCTACGTACACGGAAGAAAGCCTTAAAATGATTAAACTACAAACTACTCCCAAGCATCTACTTGATGCCTAGACTTAAGAGAGACAAATGACTATTATATGATCAGCCAGAAATGTCCATGGAATAAAAGAGTCTATTCCTTCAAAGGTCTTCTGTTCCAAGTACTTCATGTGACATTAAAGGAAACTGAGGCTTGGAGAGCTGGACAGACAAATATAAGATTACCAAAAAAATGTAATGATAAAAAAATCAATAACTTCAAACATTTTAATGCCATACGCCCTACTTTAAGGCTAGTAGAAGCAGAGGGTCAGAGACCTTTAGGTACCTCTATGTGATCAGACACAAATTGTGATACCTACAGGTAAGAAGGCCTTAAGATCATTTATCCTACAAGGCCATCCCTTGCTTAGCCTAGAACTAATGAGGCCTGAAGAGTATTGACACTAGAGGGCCCTCATCTGGTTCTGCCTGAACCTGGGGCCTAGACAGCTGTGGGCAACACTCACTGACAAATAAAAAGTGTGCAATGACTACAAATGACAAGTTTTTAGAGGTATTATAACCCAAGTTCCTTACTTGACTATGAAGGAAACTGAGTGCTTGAAAGCTGGATTGACCACCCTACTGTCCCGAGTAAGGTCATAGCATTATAAATATCAAGGTCTTCAAACGCTTTAAAGTCAGACTCCTGTTGTATAAGTTGGAGAAAGAGATGTCCACGGAGCTTCAAAGGACACTATGTGATCAAGTAAAATTTCCTTGACGTATATTTAAAAAGGCCTTAGTGTCACTAAAATAGAAACCACTCCCAAGGACCTTCTTGAAACCTCAGCCTGCTGAGACAAATGACTATTGTACGAACAGCCAGAAATGTCCATGGAAAAAAAGAGTTTATTCCCTCAAAGGTCTTACTTTCCAGGCACTTCCTGTGACTTTAAAGGAAATTGAAACTTGGAGAGCTGAATATACAACTGTGAGATCACTAACAAAGTCCAATGATAAAAAAAATCAAATCCTTCAAAGACTTTAATGTGATAACGCCTACTGTGAGGTTAGGAGAAACACAGGGTCATAGAACTTCAGGCATCTCTACATGATCATGCACCTCTACATGATGAGGCACAGTTTGTTATACCTACAGGAAAGAAGCCCTTAAGACCATTTAGATTACAAGATCATTCCTTGGTTAGCCTAGAACTGGCAAGGCCTGGAGAGCAGTGACACTAGAGGCCCTTCATCTGCTTCTGCCGGAACCTGGGACCTAGAGAGCTGTGGGAAGCACAGACTTATCAAACAAAACTATCCAGGGACTACAAATGACAAGTTATTAGGGGTATTATAGGCCAAGTACTTCAGGTGAAGGACTCTGAGTGTTTGAGAGGTAGATTGACCAGTCTAAGATCCAGAGGAAGTTCCTAGGATTACAAATAGCAAGGAATTCAAAAGTTTAAAGCCAGACCCCCTACTGTGACAGGCAGACAAACAGAGGCAGAAGGAGCTTCAGGTAATTCTATGTGATCAACCACAATTTCCTCCACACACACACACATACATAAAAAGGCCTTAGGTTAATCAAACTACAAGCCCCTCACAAGCATCTTCCTGAAACGGAGGCCAAGGGAGCCAAATGATCAGCCAGAAATGTCCATGGAATACAACAGTCTATTCCTTCAAAGGTCTTGGTGTCCAGGTACTTCATGTTACTCTAAAGAAAACTGAGGCTTGGAGAGCTGGAAAGACAAGTGTAAGGTCACTATAAAATTCCAATGATAAATAAAATCAAAACCTGCATAAATTTTAATGCCATACCTCTTCCTGTGAGGGTAGGAGAAAGGGGGTCAGAGAACTTCAGGCACCTCTATGTGATCAGACAGAATTTGTTATACTTACAGGTAAGAAGTTCTTAAGATCATTTAGACTACACGGCCACCCCTTGGTAAGCCTAGAACTAACAAGGCCTGAAGAGCATGTATTCTATAGGGTCATCAAATGATTCTGCTTGAACCTGGGGCCTAGAGAGCTGTGGGCACCATTGACTGATTACCCACAACTCCCCAGAGACTACAAATGACAACTTTTTATGGCTCTTATAGACCAAGTACTTCATGTGAGTGGGAAGGAAACTGAGTGCTCAAGAGCTGCATTGAGCAATGTAAGGTCACAAAGAAGGTCTTAGGATTTAAAATATCGTGGTCTTCAAAAGATTGAAAACCAGACCCCTTACTGTGAAGCTAGAGGAATAGATGCCCAGGGAGCTTCAGGGAACTGTAGGTCATCAAGCACAATTTCCCAGACATATGGGTAAGAAGGCCTTAGGATCATTAAAGTACCAACCACTCAAAGGGATCTTACTGAAACTGAGGCAGAGTAAGCTAAATGATCAGCCACAAATGTCCATGGAATAAAAGAATCTAGTTCGTGAGAGGTATTAATTTCCAACTACTTCATGTGACTTTAACAGAAACTGAGGCTTAGAGAGCTGGACACACAAGTATCTACTAACATCATTAACAAAGTCCAATGATAAAAAAAAATCAAAGCCTTTCAAGACTTTACTATTACACCCCCTACTGTGAGGACAGGAGACACAGAGGGTCAATGATTTTGAGGCACCCATATGTGATCAAGCACCAATTGCTATAGCTATAGGTAAGAAGGCCCAAAGACCATTTAGTCTACAAGTCCATCCCTTGGTTAGCCTAGAACTAACAAGGTCTGAAGAGCACTAACTCTAGAGAGCCTTCATCTGATTCTCCCTTAACCTGGGCCTAGAGAGCTGTGGGCACCATTGACCGATCACCTCCAACTTTCCAGGGACTGCAATTGACAAGTTTTTAGGGGTCTTACTGGCCAAGTACTTTATGTTACTGTGAAGGAAACTCAGTGCTCTAGAGATGGATTCATGAGTCTGAGATCCTGAGGAAGGTCCTAGGATTATAAATATCAAGGCCTTCAATATTTTAAAGACAGATGCTCTACTGTGAAAGCAGGAGAAATAGAACCCCAGGGAGCTTCAGGGAACTCTATGTGATCAACCACAATGTCCTCAACATACACCTAAGAAGGCCATAGGACCATTAAACTACAAAGAACTCCCAAGAATCTTCATGATACTTAGGCCTAATGAGACAAAGGAAAATTGTATGATCAGCCAGATATATCCATGGAATGAAAGCATCTATTCTTTCAAAGGTGTTACTCTCCAGGTACTTCATGTGATGTTAAAGGAAAATGAGGCTTGAACAGCTGGAAAGCCAAGTGTAAGACAACTATAAAACTCCAATGATAAATAAAATCAAAACCTTCAAAGACATTAACTCCATACCCCCTACTGTGAGGGCAGGAAAAATGGAGGGTCAGGGAATTTCAGGAAACTCTATGTGATCAGGTACATTTTGTTATACCTGAAGGTAAGAAGGTTGTTAGACTATTTAGATTACAAGGTCATCCCTTGGTTAGCCTAGGACTAACAAGGTTGGCGAGCACTGACACTATAGGGCCTTCATCTGATTCTGCCTGAACTTAGGGCCTAGAAAGCTGTGGGCAGCACTGACTTATCAACAAAAAATGTCCACAGACTACAAGTGACAAGTTTTAGGGGTATTATAGGTGAAGGACTTCAGCTGACTGTGAAGAAAACTGACTCTTCTGACTCTTCGAGAGGCAGATTGACCAGTCTAAGTTCCTGAAGAAGGTCCTAGGATTATAAATAGCAAGGCCTTCTAAGGATTTAAAACCGGATCCCCTACTGTGAAAGGCAGAGAAACAGAAGCCCTGGGAGCTTTAGAGAACTCTATGTGATCAAGCACAAGTTCCTCCACAATAATGTAAGAAGGCCTTAGCACTATTGATCTACAAAACATTCCCAAGGATCTTCTTGAAACCAAGTGCTATTAAGACAAACAAGCATTATATGATAAGCCAGAAATATCCTTGGAAAAAAAGATTCCATTCTCTCAAATGTCTTACTTTCCAAGTACTTCACATGACTTTAAAGGAAATTGAGGCTTGGAGAGCTGGATAGGCAAGTATAAGATGTCTGACAAATTCCTAGGATAAGGAAAATATAAAGGCTTTGAAAGAATTAAAAGTCAGACCCCCTACTATGAAGGTAGGAGAACAAGAGGGCCAGAGAGCTTCAGGCACCTCTGTGATCAGGCACAATTTCCTCAAAGTACATATCAGCAGGCCTTAGGATCATCAAACTACAAACCCCTCACAAGTCTCTTCCTGAAACAAAGGCTGAGTGAGCCAAATAATCACTCAGAAATGTCAAGGGAATAGCAGAGTCTAGGCCTTCGGTGACCTAATTTTCTAAGGAGTTCAAGTACTTTAAAAGCAAACTGAGTCTTTGAGAGTTGGGTAGAAAAATGTGAGGTCACTAACAAACTCCAATGATAAAAAAGTTAATGCCTTCAAAAACTATAATGCTACACCCCTACCATGAGTCTTGGAGAAACAGAAGGATAGAGAGCTTTGGGCACCTCTATGTGATCAGGCACAATATCCCAGTTGGACCAATAAGAAGGCCATAGGATCATTAAACTAAAAACCTATTGCCAAGTATGTTCCTGAAACCAACGTGTAGTGAGCCAAATGACCAGCCAGAAATGTATAAGAAATAATAGAGTTGAGTCCTTGAGAGGCCTAAGTTTCCAAGTATCTCATGTGACTTTAAAGGAAACTGAGGCTTGGAGAGCTGGACAGAAAAGTGTGAGATTCATAACAAACTCCAGTGATAAAAAAAATCAAAGCCCTCAAAGACTTTAAAGCCATAAACCCTTCCATGAACATGGGAGAAAGAGAAGGGCAGAGAGCTTCTGGCAACTCTATGTGATCAGGCATAATTTCCCAGTTATACAGGTAAAATGGCTTTGACACCATTAAACTACAAATACCTTACAAATATCTTACTGAAACAAAAGCTGAGTGACCGAAATAATCACACAAAAATGTCCATGGAATTGAAGAGTCTAGTCTTTTAGAGACCTAATTTTCCAAGTACTTCATGTGACGTTAAAGGACACAGAGTCTTGGAGCTAAATAGACAAGTATAAGATCCCTAACAAAGTCCTATCATAAAAAATATAAAGGCTTTCGAAGGATTAAAAGTAAGACCCCCCCCCCCACAGTGAAGGTAGAACAAACACAGGGCCAGAGTCTTTAAGGCCCCTATATGTGATCAGGCACCATTTATGATACCTACAGGTAAGAAAGCCCTAAGAACATTGCGATTATAAGGCCATCTCTTGATTAGCCTAGAACTTACACGGTCTGCAGAGCACTGACACTAGAGGGCCATCATGTGATTTTCCCTGATTCTGTGCCCTACACAGTTGTGGGCACCTTTAATTGATTACCCCACTCTCTAAGGACTAGAAATGAGAAGTTTTTAAAGGCCTTAGGGGCTAAGCACTTCATGTGACTGTGAAGGAAACAGAGTGCTCAAGACCTGGATTGACCAGTCTAAGGATCCCATGAAAGTCCTAGGATTGACAATATCAAGGCCTTCAAAGGCTTTAAAGCTAGACCCCTACTATGAACACTGGAGAAACTGAGGCTGAGGGAGCTTCAGGGAACTACATGTGATCAAATACAATTTTCTCAATGAACATGTAAGAAGGTCTTAGGACCATTACACTAGAAGCCACTGCCAAAGATCTTGGTGATACCTAGCCCAATGAGAAAAATGACTATTTTATGATCATCCAGAAATGTCCATGGAATAACAGTCTATTCCTGCAAAGGTCTCACGTTCCAGGGACCTCATGTGACTTTAAAGGAAACTGAGGCTTGGAGAGCTGGAAAGACCAACGTAAGATCACTAACAAAATCTAATGATAAAAAAAAATCAAAACCATCAAAGATGTATTTGCCATACCCCCTACTGTGAGGGTAGGAGACCCAAAGGGTCAATAAACTTCAGGCACTGCTACATGTGCAGTCACTATTTGTTGTTCCTATAGGTAAGAAGGCCCAAAGACCATTTAGACTACAAGGCTATCCCTTGGTTAGCCTAGAATTAACAAGGCCTGAAGAGCAAAGACACTAGAGGGCCCTCATCTGATTCTGTCTAAACCTGGGACCTAGAGAGCTGTGAGCATCATTGGTTGACCAGGAAACCTGTCCAGTGATGACAAATGACAAGTTTTAGGGATGTTAGAGGCCAAGTCCTTCATGTGACTAGGAAGGAAACCTAGTGCTTGAGAGTTGGACTGATCAGTCTGACATCCTGAAGAATGTTCTAGGATTATAAATATCAAGTCATTCAAAGGATTTAAATCCAGATTCTCTACTGAGAAAGTTGAAGAAAGGCACGACGAAGGAGCTTCTGGGAATTCTATGTAATCAAGTCCAATTTCCTCCATGCACATGTAAGAAGGCCTTAGGATCATTAACCTACAAAATCCGCACAATGATCTTTCTGAAACCGAGTAGAGTGAGTGAAATGATCAACCAGAAATGTCCATGGAATAAAAGAATCTAGCCGTTCAGAGGCCTTAATATGCAAGCACTTCATGAGAGTTTAAAGGAAACTGAGGCTTGGAGACCTGATGAGACAAGTGTAAGACCACTAACAAACTGCAATGATAAAAAAAATCAAAGCCTTTAAATACTTGAATTGTATACCCCCTACTGTGAGGGTAGGAGAAACAGAGGGACAGGGAGCTTCAGGCACCTATGTGTGATCAGGCACAATTTGTTATAACTCCAGGTAAGAAGACTTTAAGACCACTTAGACTACAAGGCCACCCCTTGGGAACTAAAAAGGTCTCAAAAGCATTGACCCTAGAGGGCTATCATCTGATTCTGCCTGAACCTGGGGCCTAGTGAGCAGTGGCCCCATTGATTGATCACCCCCAACTCTCCAGAGAAAAAAACAACCAGTCTTTAGGGGCGTTGAAGGCCAAGAACTTCATGTGAGTCTGATGGAAACTGAGTTCTAGAGAGCTGGAGTGACCACTCTAAGATCCTGAGGAAGTTCCTAGGAGTATAAATAGCAAGGTCTTAAAAGGCTTTAAAGCCAGACCCCCTACTGTGAAAGGAAGAGAAACAGAGTCCCAGGGAGCTTCAGGGAACTCTATGTGGTCAAGCACAATTTCCTCAATGAAAACATAATAAGGCCTTAAGACCATGAGTCTCCAAACCATTCTGAAGGATCTACTTGAAACCAAGGGCTAGTGAGACAAATGACTGTTGTAGGATCAGCCAGAAATCACCATGGTATAAAAGATCCTATTCCCAAAAAGCCTTACTTTCAAGGTACTCCAAGTGACTTTGAATGAAATTAAGGCTTAGAGGGCTGGATAGGCAAGTATAACTTCTCTAAAAACTCCAAGGATAGAAAAGATATAAAGGCTTTCCAAGGACTGGAAGTTGGACCCCCTACAGTGAAGGTAACAGAAACAGAGGGCCACAGAGCTTCAGGCACACATACCTTATCAGGCACAATTTCCTCAAGGACACCTAAGAAGGCTCATTACACTACAAGGTCCTCACAAGGATTTTCCTGAAACCTAGGCAGAGGGCCCAAATGATCAGCCAGAAATGTCCATGGAATAAAAGAGACTAGTCCTTCAGAGACCTAAGTTTCCCAGGAATTCATTTGACTTTACAGGAAACTGAGTCTTGGAGAGCTGGACAGAGAAGTGTAAGATCACTAACAAACTCCACTAATAAAAAAAATCAACACCTTCAAAGACTATATTGACAAACCCCCTACTGTGGGGGAAAGAGAAACAGAGGGTCAGAGAACTTCAGGCACTTCTAGGTGATCAGGAACAATGTGTTACACCTACAGGAAAGAAAGCCTTAAGAACATTTAGGCTACAAGGCCATCATTGGTTAGCTGAGAAATAACAAGGCCTGCAGAGCACTGACACTACAGGGCCATCACTGGAGTCAGCCTGAACCCAGGGCCTAGAGAGCTGTGGGCACCATGGATGGATCACCCACAACTGTCCAGAGAGTAAAACTGACAAGTGTTAGGGGTCTTAGAGGCCAAAGATCGCATGTGACTGTGAAGGAAACGGAATTGTAGAGAGCTGGATTGACCAGTTGAAGATGCCTAGGAATGTCCCAGGATTATAAATATCAAGTCCTTCAAAGGCTTAACTCCAGACCCCCTATTGTGAAAGACAGAGAAACAGAGTCCCAGGGAGGTTCAGGAGATGTATGTGGACAAGTACAATATCACCAACATACACGTAAGAAGGTCTTAAGATGACAAAGCTACAAATAACTAACAAAGGATCTTCTTGGTACATAGGCCTAGTGAGACAAATGAATATTGAATGATCAGCCAGATATGTCTCTGGAATAAAAGATTCTATTCCCTCAAGGGTCTTGCTATCCAGGCACTTCAAGGGACTGTAACAGAAATTGAAGCTTGGAGAGATACACAGGCAAGCAGAAGATCTCTGACAAACTCCAAGGATAAAAAAAAAAAAATACAGGCTTTCCAAGGATTAAAATTTAGAACCTCTACAGTGAAGATAGGAGAAACAGGAGGACAGAGAGCTTCAGGCCTGTCTGTGTGATCAGGCACAACTTCCTCAAAGTACATGTAAGAAGGAATTAGGATCATGAAACTACTAACCCCCACAAGGATCTTCCTGGAACCGAGGAAGACAGAGCCAAATGAGCAACCTGAAATGTCCGTGGAACAAAAAATTCTAGTCCTTTAGAGACCTAAGTTTCCAAAAGGTTCATGTGACTTTAAAGGAAACAGAGTCTGGAAGAGCTGGACACACAAGTGTAAGACCACTACCAAACTCCAATGATAAAAAAAATCAACGCCTTCAAAGAATATAATGCCATACCCCCTACTGTGGGGGTAGGAGAAACAGGGGGTCAGAGAAATTAAGATACCTCTGTGTGATCAGGCACAATTTCCCAGTCATACATGTTAGAAGCCCTTAGGATCATTTACCGAAAAAGCCCTCCCAGGCATCTTCCTGAAACCCAGAGCTAGGCAGACAAATAATCAGTCAGAAATGTTCATGGTTTAAAAGAGTCTAGTCCTTAAGAGATCTTAGTTTCCAAATACATCACGTGACCTTAAAGGACACAGAGTCTTGGGAAGCTGGATAGACAAGTAGACCATCACTAACAAACTCCTAGGATAAAAAATATATAGACTTCCAAAGAATTAACTATCTGACCCCCTACTGTGAAGGTAGGACAAACACAGGGCCAGAGACCTTGAGGCACCCATATGCGATCAGTCACCATTTGTTATACCTACAGGTAAGAAGGCCTTAAGACCATTGAGATTACAAGGCCATCCCTTGGTCAGCCCAGAACTAACAAGGCCTGAAGAGCACTGACACTAGAGGGCCTTCATCTGCTTCTGCCTGAACCTAGGGCCTAGAGAGTTGTGGGCCACACTGACTGACCAAACGAAACGGTCCAGAGACTACACATGACAAATTCTTAGGGGTATTACAGGCCAAGTACTTCAGGTGACTGTGAAGTTGATTGAGTGCTCAAGACCTGCATTCACCAGTCTACAATCCTGAGCAAGGTCATTGTATTATAAACATCAAGGCTTTCAAGAGCGTTATAGTCAGAATCCCTACTCTGAAAGGCACAGAAACGGAGTCCCAGGGAGCTTCATGGAACTCTATGTGGAACTCAAATAAATAAAATCAAAACCTTCAAAAACTTTATTACCATACCCCCTACTGTGATGGTAAGTGGAAACTGAGGTTCAGAGAATTTATTCAACTCTATGTGATCAGACATCATTTCTTATACCTACACATAGGAAGGCCTTAAAATCATTTAGACTACAAGGCAATTTCTTTGTTAGTCAAAAGTAAGAAGGCCTGAAGAGCATTGACACTAGAGGGCCCTTATCTGATTGTGACTGAACTTGGGGCCTAGAGAGCTGTGGGCAGTGTTGACTGATCATCCACAGCTGTGCAGGGACTACAAATGACAAGATTTTAGGGGTCTTAGAGGCCAAGTACTTCATGTGACTAGGAAGAAAGCTGAGTGCTCAAGAGCTGCATTGACCAGGCTAACATTCCCAGGAAGGTCAAAGGATTATATATATCAAGGGATTCAAAGGATTTTAAGGCAGACCCCTTAGGGTGAAAGTCACAGAAACTGAGGCTGAAGGAGCTTCAGAGAATTTTACGTGATCAAGGACAATTGTGTCCCTCCACAGATCAGGAGGCTTTAGGATCATTAAACTACAAACCACTCCTCCCAAAGATCTTCCTGAAACTGAGGCTGAGTGAGCCAAATGATCAGTCAGAAATGTCCATGGAATGAAAGAGTCTAGTCCTTCAGAGCCCTTAGTATACATGCAGTACAAGTGACTTCAAAGGAAACTGAAGCTTGGAGAGCTGGATACCCATGCTTGGGATCACTAACAAACTCCAATGATAAAAAAATCAAAGCCTTCAAAGACTTTACTGCCATAACCCCTACTGTGAAGGTAGGAGAAACACAGGGGCAGAGAGCTTCAGGCACCTCCATGTGATCAGACTCAACTTCCCAGTCGTACAGGTAAGAGGACCTTAGGACCATTAAGCTACAAGCACCTCTCAGGTATCTTCCTGAAACCTAAGCCTAGGGAGAGAAATGATCAGCCAGAAATGTCCACGGAATTAATCACTCTGGTCCATCTGAAGCCTTAGTATGCAAAGACTTCATGTGACATTAAACGCGACAGAATCTTGGGGAACTGTATCAACACATGTAAGATCACTAACAAACTCCTAGGATAAAAAATATAAAGGCTTTGAAAGGATTGAAAGTCAGACCCCCTTTAATGAAGGTAGGACAAACACAGGGCCAGGGACCTTAAGGTATCTATATGTGATCAGGCACCATATGTTATACTAACAGGTATGAAGCTCTTAAGAGCATTTAGACTACAAGGCCATCCCTTGGTTAGCCTAGAACTAAGAAGGCCTGAGGAGCAAAGACACTAGAGGGCCTTCATCTGATCCTGCCTGATCCTGTGGCCTAGAGTGTTGTGGATACCTTTAATTGATCACTGAAACTATCTAGGGACTAGAAATGAGAAGTTTTTCGAGGACGTAGGGGAGAAGCACTTCATGTGACTGTGAAGGAAACAGAGTGCTCAAGACCTGGATTGACCAGTCTAAGGATCCCATGAGAGTCCTAGGATTGTCAATATCAAGGCCTTCAAAGGCTTTAAAGCTAGACCCCCTACTGTGAACACTGGAGAAACTGAGGCTGAGGGAGCTTCAGGGAATTGTATGTGATCAATCACAATTTCCTCAATGAACATGTAAGAAGGTCTTAGGACCATTACACTAGAAACCACTGCCAAAGATCTTCGTGATACCTAGCCCAATGAGAAAAATGACTATTTTATGGTCATCCAGAAATGTCCATGGAATAACAGAGTCTATTCGTTCAAATGTCTTACTTTCCAGGTAATTCATGTGACTTTTGGACAGCTGGAAAGACAAGTGTAAGATTACTAAGAAAGCACAGTGATGAAAACAATCAAAACCTTCAAAGACTTTCATGCCATACCCACTATGGTGAGGGTAGGAGACGCAGAGGTCAATGAATTTCAGACACATGTCCAGGTACTAGTAATTATAACTACAGGTAGGAAGGCCTTAAAATCATTTAGACTAGAAGGCCATCCCTTTGTTAGCCTAAAACTAAGAAGGCCTGAAGAGCACTGTCATTAGAGGGCCCTCATGTGATTTTGTCTAAACTTGGGGCTTGGAGACCTGATGAGACAAGTGTAAGATCACTAACAAACTCCAAAGATTAAAAAAATCAAAGCCTTCAAATATTTGAATTGCATACCCCCTACTGTGAGGGTAGGAGAAACACAGGGCCACAGAGTTTCAGGCACCTATGTGTGATCTATTACAATTTGTTATAACTGCGGTAAAAAGACTTTAAGACCATTTAGATTACAAGGCCACCCCTTGGTAATCCTACAACTAACACGGCCTGCAGGGCACTGACACTAGAGGGCCATCATCTGATTCTGCCTGAAGCCAAGGCCTAGAGAGGTGTGGGCACCACTGACTGACCATCCACAAATGCTCAGAGAGTAAAACTGACAAATTTTAGGGGTCTTAACGGGCAAAGATTCCATGTGACTGTGAAGGAAACTGAATTGTAGAGAGCTGGATTGACCAGAATAAAATCCAAATAATGTCCTAGGATTATAAATATCAAGGCCTTCAAAGGCCTTAAAGCCAGACCCCCTACTGTGAAGGGTGGAGAAACAGAGTCCCAGAGAGCTTCAGGAGATCTCTGTGAACAAGAACAATATGCCCAACATACACACAAGAAGGTCTTAAGATGACTAAACTACAAACCACTCCGAAGGAATTTCTTGGTATCTAGGCCTAGTGAGACAAACGATTATTGAATGATCAGCCAGAAATGTCTGTGGAAAAAAATTCTATTCCCTCAAAGGTCTTACTTTCCAGGTACTTCAAGTGACTTTAAAGGAAATTGAGGCTTGGAGAGATGCATAGGTAAGCAGAAGATCTCTGACAAACTCGCAGAGGAAAAAAAATAAATTCTTTCAAAGGATTAAAATTCATACCCTCTATAGTGAAGGGAGGAGAAACAGGGGGCCAGAGAGCTTCAGGCCTGTCTGTGTGATCAGGCACAATTTCCTCAAAGTACATGGAAGAAGGCATTAGGATCATGAAACTACTAACCCCCACAAGGATCTTCCTGGAACCCAGGAAGAGAGAGCCAAATGATCAATCTGAAATGTCCATGAAATAAAAAAGTCTAGTCCATCAGAGACCTAAGTTTCTACAGAGTTCATGTGACTTTAAAGGAAACAGAGTCTGGGAGAGCTGGACACACAAGTGGAAGACCACTAACAAACTTCAATGATAAAAAAAATCAATGCCTTCAAAGAATATAATGCCATACCCCCTACCATGGGTGTAGGAGAAACAGAGTGAGAGAAATTAAGACACCTCTATATGATCAGGCACAGTTTCCCAGTTGGACCAGTAAGAAGGCCTTAGGATCATTAAACTGAAAACGCCTCGAAAGTATCTTCCTGAAACTGAGGCGGAGTGAGCCAAATGACCATCCAGAAATGTCCATGAAATAAAGAGTCTAGTCCTTCAGAGGCCTAAGTTTCCAAGTACTTCATGTGACTTTAAAGGAAACTGAGGCTTGGAGAGCTGGATAGACAAGGGTGACATCAGTAACAAACTCCAATGATAAAAAAAAAACAAAACAAGGCTTTCAAAGACTTTAATGTCATAATCCCTACTTTGAATGCAAGAGAAACACAGGGGCAGAGAGCTTCAGGCACCTCCATGTGATCAGGCAGAATTTGTTGTACCTACAGGTAAGAGGGCCTTAAGATCATTTAGACTAAAAGGCCATCACTTGGTTAGATGGGAAATAACACAGCCTGCAGAGCACTGACACTAGAGGGTCATCACTGGATTCAGCCTGAACCTGGGGTCTAGAGACCTGTGGGCACCATTGATTGAACACCCACAGCTGTCCAGGGAAAAAAACCGACAAGCTTTAGGGATCTTAGAAGCCAAGGACTTCATGTGACTGGGAAGGAAACTGAGTGCTCAAGAACTGGATTGACCAGTCTAAGATCCTGAGGAAGGTCCTAGGATTCCAAGTATCAAGGCCTTCAATGACTTTAATGACAGATCCCCTAGAGTGAAAGTCGGAGAAAAAGAGGCTCAGGGAACTTGAGGGAACTCTAAATGATCAAGCACAACTTTTTCAACATACAAATAAGAAAGCCTTAAGACCATTAAACTGGAAACCACTCCCAAGGATCTTCTTGACACCTAGGGCTAGTGAGACAAATGACTATTGGATGATCAGGCAGAAATGTCCAAGGAATAAAAGAATCTAGTCCTTCAAAGGTCTTACTGTCCAGGTACTTCATGTGACTTTAAAGGAAACTGAAGCTTGGAGAACTGAAAAGACAAGTGTAAAATCACTATAAAACTCTAAGGATAAATAAAATGAAAACCTTCACAAACTTTACTTCAATACCACCTACAGTGAAAGCAGAAAAACAGAGGATCAGAGAACTTCAGGCACCTCTATGTGACCAGGAACAACTTGTTATACCTACAAGTTAGACAACCTTGAGACCACTTAGATTCAAGAGTAATCTTTGGTTAGCCTAGAACTAACAAGGCCTGAAGAGCACTGATACTACAGGCCTTCATCTGATTCTTCATGAACCTGGGGCCTAGAGAGCTTGTGGGCAGCACTGACTAATAAACCAGAGCCATTCAGGAACTACAAATGACAAGTCGTTCTGGGTATTATAAACCAAGTACTTCAGGTGACTGTGAAGGAAACTGAGTGCTTGAGAGAGGGACTGAACAGTTGAAGATCCAAAGGAAGGTTCTAGGACTATAAATAGCAAGGAATTCAATGGCTTTAAAGTCAGACCCCTTACTGTGAATGGCAAAGAAACAGAAGAACAGGGAGCTTTAGGGAATTTCATGTGAGCCAGGGAAATTTCCTCGATGTACACATAAGAAGGCCTTAAGAACATTACTCTACAAACCACTCTGAAAGATCTTCTTGAAACCAAGGCCTAGTGAGACAAATGACTATTGTGCGATCAGCCACAGATGTCCATGGAATAAAAGCTTTTATTCACTCAAAGGTCTTACTTTCCAGGTACTTCAAGTGATTCTAAAGGAAATTAAGGCTTGGAGAGTTGGAAAGACAAGTATAAAATCTCTAACAAATTCCCAGAATAAAAAAAATATGAAGGCTTTGAAAGGATTAAAATGAGAACCCCTACTGTGAAAGTAGGAGAAACAGAAGGCCAGAGACCTTCAGGAAATCTATGTGAACAAAGACAATTTGTTATACCTAGAGGTAAGAAGGCCCAAAGATCATTTAGACTCCAAGGCCATCCCTTGGGTAGCCTAGAACTAACAAGGCCTGAAGAGCACTGACACTAGAGGGCCCTCATCCGATTCTGCCTGAACCTAGGGTCTAGAGAGCTGTAAGCAGCACTGACTGACCAATCAAAAAGTCCAGTGACTACACATGACAAGTTTTTAGGGGTATTATAGGCCAAGTCTTTCAGGTGACTGTGAAGGCAACTGAGTGCTCAAGAGCTAGATTCACCAGTCTAGGATCCTGAGCAAGGTCCTAGTATTACAAACATCAAGGCTTTCAAAGGCGTTAAAGCCAGAACCCCTACTGTGAAAGGGAGAGAAATGGCAGCCCCGGGATCTTCAGGGAACTAACTCTATGCCATCAAACACAGTTTCCTCGATGTACATGTAAGAAGGCCCTATGACCATTACTCTACAAACCACTCAGCAGGATCTTCTTGAAACCAAGGCTTATTGAGACAAATGACTACCGTATGACTAGCCAGAAATGTCCATGGTATAACAGAGTCTATTCCTTCAAAGGTCTTACTTTCCAGGTACCTCATGTGACTTTAAAGGAAACTGAGGCTTGGAGAGCTAGAAAGACAAGTGCAAGATCACTAAAAAAGGGCAATGACAAAAAAAATCAAAAGCTTCAAACACATTCCTGACATACCCCCCACTGTGAGGGTAGGAGGCACAGAGGGTCAATGAACTTCAGGCATCCCTATGTGTCAAGGCACTGTTTATTATACCTACAGGTAAGAAGGCCTTAAGACCATTTAGACTACAAGGCCATCCCTTGGTTAGCCTAGAATTAACAGGTCCTGAAGAGCATTGACACTAGAGGGCCCTCATCTGATTCTGTCTAAACCTGGCGCCTAGAGAGCTGTGAGCACCATTGATTGACCAGCAAAACTGTTCAGTGACTACAAATGACAGGGTTTTACGGGTGTTATAAGCCAAGTTATTCATGTGACTGGGAAGGAAACTTAGTCCTCAAGAGTTGGATTGAACAGTCTAACATCCTGAAGAATGTCCTAGGATTATAAATATCAAGGCATTCAAAGGATTTAAAGCCAGATCCTCTACTGTGAAAGCTGGAGAAATGGAGGATGAAGGAGCTTCTGGGAATTCTATGTGATCAAGCCACTTTCCTCCATGCACAGGTAAGAAGGCCTTAGGATAATTAAACTACAAAACACACCCAGAGAATTTCCTGAGGCAGAGGGAGCCAAATGATCAGCCAGAAATGTCCATGGAATAAAAGAGACTAGTCCTTCAGAGACCTAAGTTTCCCAGGAGTTCATGTGACTTTACAGGAAACTGAGTCTTGGAGAGCTGGACAGAGAAGTGTAAGATCACTAACAAACTCCAGTGATAAAGAAAAGCATCATCTTCAGTGACTATATTGACAAACCCCCTACTGTGGGGGAAAGAGAAACAGAGGGTCAGAGAACTTCAGGCACTTCTAGGTGATCAGGAACAATGTGTTACACCTACAGGTAAGAAGGCCTTAAGATCATTTAGGCTACAAGGCCATCATTGGTTAGCTGAGAAATAACACGACCTGCAGAGCACTGACACTACAGGGCCATCACTGGATTCAGCCTGAACCCAGGGCCTAGAGAGCTGTGGGCACCATGGATGGATCATCCACAACTGTCCAGAGAGTAAAACTGACAAGTGTTAGGGGTCTTAGAGGCCAAAGATCGCATGTGACTATGAAGGAAATGGAATTGTAGAGAGCTGGATTGAGCAGTCTAAAACCCAAAGGAATGTCCTAGGATTCTAAATGCCAAGGCCTTCAAAGGCCTTAAAGCCAGACCCCCTATTGTGAAGGGTAGAGAAACAGAGTCCCAGGGAGCTACAGGAGATCTCTGTGAACAAGAATAATATGTCCAACACACACGCAAGAAAGCCTTAAGATGACTAAACTAAAAACCACTCCCAAGGAACTTCTTGGCATCCAGGCCTAGATTATTGAATGATCAGCCAGACATGTCTGTGGAAAAATATTCTATTCCCTCAAAGGTCTTACTTTCCAGGCACTTCAAGTGACTTTAAAGGAAATTAAAGCTTGGAGAGATGCACAGGCAAGCAGAAGATCTCTGACAAACTCCAAGGATAAAAAAAAAACAAAGTCTTTCCTAAGATTAAATTTCAGATCCCCTACTGTGAAGGTAGGAGAAAAAGGGGCCCAGAGAGCTTCAGGCCTGTCTATGTGATCAGGCACAATTTCCTCAAAGTACATGGAAGAAGGCATTAGGATCATGAAACTACTAACCCCCACAAGGATCTTCCTGGAACCCAGGAAGAGAGAGCCAAATGATCAACCTGAAATGTCCATGAAATAAAAAAGTCTAGGCCATCAGAGACCTAAGTTTCCAAGGAGTTCATGTGACTTTAAAGGAAACAGAGTCTGGGAGAGCTGGACACACAAGTGGAAGACCACTAACAAACTCCAATGATAAAAAAAAATCAACACCTTCAAAGAATATAATGCCATACCCCCTACCGTGGGGGTAGGAGAAACCCAGGGTCAGAGAAATTAAGACACCTCTATGTGATCAGGCACAATTTCCCAGTCGTACAGGTAAGAGGGCCTTAGGATCATTAAAGTAAAAACCCATCCCAGGGATCTTCCTGAAACCTAGGACTAAGCAGAAAAATGATCAGTCAGAAATGTCCATGGTTTAAAAGAGTCTAGTCTTTAAGAGACCTTAGTTTCCAAGTACATCATGTCACCTTAAAGGACACAGAGTCTTGGGGCACTGTGTAGACAAGTAGACCATCACTAACAAACTCCTAGGATAAAAAAATATAAAGGCTTCCAAAGGATTAACTATCTGACCCCCTACTGTGAAGGTAGGACAAACACTGGGCCAGGGACCTTGAGGCACCCATATATGATCAGTCACCATTTGTTATACCTATGGGTAAGAAGGCCTTAAGACCATTGAGATTACAAGGCCATCCCTTGGTTAGCCTGGAACTAACCAGGCCTGAAGAGCACTGACACTAGAGGGCCTTCATCTGCTTCTGCCTGAACCTACGGCCTAGAGAGGTGTGGGCAGCACTGACTGACCAAACAAAATGGTCGAGTGACTACAAATGACAAGTTTATGGGGTTTAGAGGCCAAGTATGTCATGGGATTTTGAGGCAATTGAGTTCTAGAGAGCTTGATTGATGAGTCTAATATCTCAGGGAAGGTCCTAGGATTACAAAGGTCAAGTCCTTGAAAGGCTTTAAAGCCAGACCCCCTGCTGTGGAACTCAGAGAAACAGAGGCCCATGAAGCTTCAGGAAATCTGTGGGATCAAGCACTATTTCCTCAATGTACAAGTAAGAAGGCCTTAAGACCATCACACTAGAAACCACTCCCAAGAATCTTCTCCATAACTAGGCCTAGTGAGACAGTTTACTTTTGAATGATCAGCCAGAAATGTCCATGGCATAAAAGAGTCTATTCTTTCAAAGGTCTTACTTTCTAGGTACTTCAAAGTACTGTAAAGGAAATTGAGGTTTGCAGAGCTGGATAGGGAAGTAGAAGATCTGTAACAATATCCCAGGACAAAAAATAGTAAAAAAGCTTTCAAAATTAAAAGTCAGGCACTCTACTATGAAGGTAGGAGAAATGGAGGGCCAGAGGACTTCAGGCACCTCTATGTGATGAGGGACAATTTCCTCAAGGTGCAAGTAACAAGGCCTTAGGATCATCACACTACAAAACTCTCAGAACCATTTTCCTAAAACCGAGACTGAGTGACCCAAACGATCATCCAGAAATGTCCATGGACTACACGTCTAGTACATCAGAGACCTAAGTTTGGAAGGAGTTCATGTGACTTTAAAGGAAACTGAGTCTTGGAGAGCTGGATAGACTAGTGTAAGGTCACTAACAAGCTCCAAGTATAAAAAAAATCAAGGGCTTCCCAGACAATAATGCCATACCCGCAACTCTGAGGGGTATTACAAACAGAGGGTCAAAGAACTTCAGGCACCTCTATATGATCAGGCAGAATTTGTTGTACCTACAGATAAGAAGGCCTTAAGATCATTTAGACTAAAAGGCCTTGGTTAGATAAGAAATAACAAGGCCTGCAGAGCACTGACACTACAGGGTCATCACTGGATTCTGCCTGAACCTGGGGCCTAGAGAGCTGTGGACAGCACTGACTAATAAACCAGGACCGTTCAGGGACTACAAATGACAAGTCGTTCTGGGTATTATAAACCAAGTACTTCAGGTGACTGTGAAGGAAACTGAGTGCTTGAGAGAGGGACTGAACAGTTGAAGATCCAAAGGAAGGTTCTAGGACTATAAATAGCAAGGAATTCAATGGCTTTAAAGTCAGACCCCTTACTGTGAATGGCAAAGAAACAGAAGAACAGGGAGCTTTAGGGAATTTCATGTGAGCCAGGGAAATTTCCTCGATGTACACATAAGAAGGCCTTAAGAACATTACTCTACAAACCACTCTGAAAGATCTTCTTGAAACCAAGGCCTAGTGAGACAAATGACTATTGTGCGATCAGCCACAGATGTCCATGGAATAAAAGCTTTTATTCACTCAAAGGTCTTACTTTCCAGGTACTTCAAGTGATTCTAAAGGAAATTAAGGCTTGGAGAGTTGGAAAGACAAGTATAAAATCTCTAACAAATTCCCAGAATAAAAAAAATATGAAGGCTTTGAAAGGATTAAAATGAGAACCCCTACTGTGAAAGTAGGAGAAACAGAAGGCCAGAGACCTTCAGGAAATCTATGTGAACAAAGACAATTTGTTATACCTAGAGGTAAGAAGGCCCAAAGATCATTTAGACTCCAAGGCCATCCCTTGGGTAGCCTAGAACTAACAAGGCCTGAAGAGCACTGACACTAGAGGGCCCTCATCCGATTCTGCCTGAACCTAGGGTCTAGAGAGCTGTAAGCAGCACTGACTGACCAATCAAAAAGTCCAGTGACTACACATGACAAGTTTTTAGGGGTATTATAGGCCAAGTCTTTCAGGTGACTGTGAAGGCAACTGAGTGCTCAAGAGCTAGATTCACCAGTCTAGGATCCTGAGCAAGGTCCTAGTATTACAAACATCAAGGCTTTCAAAGGCGTTAAAGCCAGAACCCCTACTGTGAAAGGGAGAGAAATGGCAGCCCCGGGATCTTCAGGGAACTAACTCTATGCCATCAAACACAGTTTCCTCGATGTACATGTAAGAAGGCCCTATGACCATTACTCTACAAACCACTCAGCAGGATCTTCTTGAAACCAAGGCTTATTGAGACAAATGACTACCGTATGACTAGCCAGAAATGTCCATGGTATAACAGAGTCTATTCCTTCAAAGGTCTTACTTTCCAGGTACCTCATGTGACTTTAAAGGAAACTGAGGCTTGGAGAGCTAGAAAGACAAGTGCAAGATCACTAAAAAAGGGCAATGACAAAAAAAATCAAAAGCTTCAAACACATTCCTGACATACCCCCCACTGTGAGGGTAGGAGGCACAGAGGGTCAATGAACTTCAGGCATCCCTATGTGTCAAGGCACTGTTTATTATACCTACAGGTAAGAAGGCCTTAAGACCATTTAGACTACAAGGCCATCCCTTGGTTAGCCTAGAATTAACAGGTCCTGAAGAGCATTGACACTAGAGGGCCCTCATCTGATTCTGTCTAAACCTGGCGCCTAGAGAGCTGTGAGCACCATTGATTGACCAGCAAAACTGTTCAGTGACTACAAATGACAGGGTTTTACGGGTGTTATAAGCCAAGTTATTCATGTGACTGGGAAGGAAACTTAGTCCTCAAGAGTTGGATTGAACAGTCTAACATCCTGAAGAATGTCCTAGGATTATAAATATCAAGGCATTCAAAGGATTTAAAGCCAGATCCTCTACTGTGAAAGCTGGAGAAATGGAGGATGAAGGAGCTTCTGGGAATTCTATGTGATCAAGCCACTTTCCTCCATGCACAGGTAAGAAGGCCTTAGGATAATTAAACTACAAAACACACCCAGAGAATTTCCTGAGGCAGAGGGAGCCAAATGATCAGCCAGAAATGTCCATGGAATAAAAGAGACTAGTCCTTCAGAGACCTAAGTTTCCCAGGAGTTCATGTGACTTTACAGGAAACTGAGTCTTGGAGAGCTGGACAGAGAAGTGTAAGATCACTAACAAACTCCAGTGATAAAGAAAAGCATCATCTTCAGTGACTATATTGACAAACCCCCTACTGTGGGGGAAAGAGAAACAGAGGGTCAGAGAACTTCAGGCACTTCTAGGTGATCAGGAACAATGTGTTACACCTACAGGTAAGAAGGCCTTAAGATCATTTAGGCTACAAGGCCATCATTGGTTAGCTGAGAAATAACACGACCTGCAGAGCACTGACACTACAGGGCCATCACTGGATTCAGCCTGAACCCAGGGCCTAGAGAGCTGTGGGCACCATGGATGGATCATCCACAACTGTCCAGAGAGTAAAACTGACAAGTGTTAGGGGTCTTAGAGGCCAAAGATCGCATGTGACTATGAAGGAAATGGAATTGTAGAGAGCTGGATTGAGCAGTCTAAAACCCAAAGGAATGTCCTAGGATTCTAAATGCCAAGGCCTTCAAAGGCCTTAAAGCCAGACCCCCTATTGGGAAAGTAAAGAAACAGAGTCCCAGGGAGCTACAGGAGATCTCTGTGAACAACCACAATATTCCTGACATACACGCAAGAAGGCCTTAAGATGACTAAACTACAAATCCCTAACAAGGAACTTCTTGATACCTAGGCCCAGTAAGACAAATGATTATTGAATGATCAGCCAGAAATATCTATGGAATAAAAGATTCTATTCCCTCAAATGTCTTACTTTCCACATACTTCAAGTGACTTTAAAGGAAATTAAAGCTTGGAGAGATGCATAGGCAAGGAGAAGATCTCTGACAAACTCCAAGGATTAAAAAAAAAACAAAGTCTTTCCTAAGATTAAAATTCAGATCCCCTACTGTGAAGGTAGGAGAAACAGGGGCCAGAGAGTTCAGGCCTGTCTGTGTGATCAGGCACAATTTCCTCAAAGCACATGGAAGAAGGTATTAGGAGCATGAAACTACTAATCCCCACAAGGATCTTCCTGGAACCCAGGAACTCAGAGCAAAATGATCAACCTGAAATGTCCATGGAATAAAAGAGTCTAGTTCTTCAGAGACCTAAGTTTCTACAGAGTTCATGTGACTTTAAAGGAAACAGAATCTGGTAGAGCTGGACACATGAGTGCAAGACCACTAACAGACTCGAATGATAAAAAAAATCAACACCTTCAAAGAACATAAAGCCATACCCCCTACCGTGGGGGTAGGAGAAACCCAGGGTCAGAGAAATTAAGACACCTCTATGTGATCAAACACAATTTCCCAGTCATACAGGTAAGAAGACCATAGGAGGATTAAAGTAAAACCCAGCCCAGGGATCTTTCTGAAATCTGGGTCTAGGCAGACAAATGATCAGTCAGAAATGACCATGGTTTAAAAGAGTCTAGTCCTTAAGAGGCCTTAGTTTCCAAGTAAGTCATGTCACCTTAAAGGACACAGAGTCTTGGGGAGCTGTATAGACAAGTAGACCATCACTAACAAACTCCTGGGATAAAAAATATAAAAGCTTCCAAAAGATTAAAATTCTGACCCCCTACTGTGAAGGAAGACAAACACTGGGCCAGGGACCTTGAGGCACCCATATATGATCAGTCACCATTTGTTATACCTACGGGTAAGAAGGCCTTAAGACCATTGAGATTAGAAGACCATCCCTTGGTTAGCCTGGAACTAACAAGGCCTGAAGAGCACTGACACTAGAGGGCCTTCATCTGCTTCTGCCTGAACCTAGGTCCTAGAGAGCTGTGGGCCACACTGACTGACCAAACAAAATGGTCCAGAGACTACAAATGACAAGTTCCTAGGAGTATTACAGGCGAAGCACTTCAGGTGACTGTGAAGGCAATTGAGTGCTCGAGACCTGCATTCACCAGTCTAGGATCCTGAGCAAGGTCCTAGTATTATAAACATCAAGGCTTTCAAGGGCGTTAAAGTCAGAATCCCTACTGTGAAAGGCAGAGAAACGGAGTCCCAGGGAGCTTCAGGGAACTCTATGTGGTCAAGCACAATTTCCTTGATGTACATGTAAGAAGGCCCTATGACCATTACTCTACAAACCACTCAGCAGGATCTTCTTGAAACCAAGGTCTAGTGAGACCAATGACTGCTGTATGACTAGGCAGAAATGTCCATAGAATAAAAGATTCTATTCCCTCAAAGGTCTTACATTCCAGGTACTTCAAGTGACTTTAAAGGAAACTGAGGCTTGGAGAACTGGATAGGCAAGCATAAGATCTCTGACAAACTCCCAGGAAAAAAAAAATAAAAAAGCTTTCAAAGGAATAAAATCAGATCCCCTACCATGAAAGTTGGAGAAACAGAAAGCCAGAAAGTTTCACTCACGTTGATGTGATCAGGCACCATATGTTATACCAACAGATATGAAGGCATTAAGAACATTTAGACTACAAGGCCATCTCTTGATTAGCCTAAACTAACAAGGCCTGGAGAACACTGACATTAGAGGGCCCTCATGTGATTCTGTCTATACCTGGGGCCTAGAGAGCTGTGAGCACCATTGACTGATCCCCCACAACTGTCCAGGGGCTACAAATGACAAGTTTTTAGGGGTCTTAGTGGTCAAGTACTTTATGCTACTGTGAAGGAAACTGAGTGCTCTAGCGATGGATTGACCAGTCTAAGATCTTGTGGAAGGTCCTAGGATTATAAATATCAAGGCCTTCGATGTTTTAAAGCCAGATGCCTTATTGTGAAAGCTGGAAAAGTAGGGGCCCAAGGAGCTTCAGGGAACTCTATGTGATCAGCCACAATATCCTCAATGTACACCTAAGAAGCCCATAAGACCATTAAACCAGAAACCACTCCCAAGGATCTTCATGATACTTAGGCCTAGTGAGACAATTGACTACTGTATGATGAGCCAGGAATGTCCGTGGAATAAGAGTGTATTCCTTCAAAGGTATTACTCTCCAAGTACTTCATGTGACTTTAAAGGAAACTGAGGAATGGACAGCAGAAAGAGAAGCATAACACATCTACAAAACTCCAATGATAAATAAAATTAAAACTTTCAAAAACTTTAATGCCTTACCCAGTGCTTTGAGGGTAGGAGACACAGAGGGTCAATGTATCAAGGAACTATTTGTTATACCTACAGTTATGAAGGCCTTAAGATCATTTAGACTAGAAAGTCATCCATCCCTTGGTTATCCTAGAACTAACAAGGACTGAACAGCATTGACACTGCAATGCCCTCATCTGATTCTGCCTGAACCTGGGATCTAGAAAAGTGTGGCCACCATTGACTGATTACCCACAACTCCCCAGGGACTACAAATGACAACTTTTTAGGGGTCTTAGAAGCCAAGTACTTCATGTGACTGTGAAGGAAACTGAGTACTCTAGAGCAGGATTGACTAGTGTAAGGTCCCAAGAAAGGTCCTAATATTATAAATATGAAGGCATTCAAAGGCTTTAAAGACAGACCCCCTACTGTGAGAGTAGGAGACACAGAGGGACAGAGAGCTTCAAGCACCTCTATGTGATCAGGCACCATTTGTTATTCCTACAGGTTAGGACACCCTAAGACCATTTAAACTACATGGTCATCCCTTGGTTAGCCTAGAACTATCAAGCCCTGAAGAGCACTGACGCTAGAGGGTCCTCATCTGATTCTGCCTGAAACTGTCCAGGGAATAAAAACAACAAGTTTTAGGGGTGTTGGAGGTCAAGAATATGATGTGACTGTGAAGGAAACTGAGTGCTAGAGAGCTGGAATGACCAGTCTAATATCCTGAGGAAGATCCTAGAATTCATAATATCAAGGTCTTCAATGGCTTTGAAGCCAGATCCCCTACCATGCACGTAGGAGAACAGAGGCTCAGGGAACTTCACAGAACTGGATGTAATCAAGCATCACTTCCCAGACATACAGGTAACATGGCCATCAGGTCATTAAAATACAAACTACTCCCAAAGATCTTACTGAAACAGAGGCTCAGTGAGCCAAATGATTGGCCAGAAATATTCATGGAATAAAAGAGTCTAGTCCTTCAGAATCCTTAGTTTGCAACTACTTCATGTGACTTTAAAGGACACTGAAACTTAGGGAAATGGATAGACAAGTGTAAGATCCCCAAAAATCTCCAATGATAAAAAAAATCAAAGCCTTCAAAGACTTGAGTGCCACACCCCCTACTGTGAGGATCAGAGAAAAAGAGGGCCAGAGAACTTCAGGCACCTCTATGTGATCAGGAACAATTTGTTACAGGTAAGACTGTCTTAAGATCATTTAGACTACAAGGCCATGCCTTGGTTAGCCTAGAATTAACAGGTCCTGAAGAGCATTGACATTGGAAGGCCCTCATCTGATTCTGTCTAAACCTAGGGCCTAGAGAGCTGTGGGCACCATTGATTGACCAGAAAAACTGTTCAGCGACTACAAATGACAAGTTTTTAGGGGTGTTATAGACCAAGGTTTTCATGTGACTGTGAAGGAAACTGAGTGCTCGAGACTTGGATTGACCAGTCTAACATCCTCAGGAATGTCTTAGTATTATAAATATCAAGGCATTCAAAGGATTTAAAACCAGAACCTCTACTGTGAAAGTTGGAGAAACAGAGAACAAAGGAGTTTCAGGGAATTTTATTTGATCAAGCACAATTTCCTCCACGTACTCATAAGGAGGCCTTAGGATCATTAAACTACAAAACCTGCCCAAGGATCTTCCTGAAACTGAGGCCAAGTGAGCCAAATGATCAGCCAGAGTGTTTATTCCATGGAATAAAAGAGTCTAGTCCTTCAAAGGCCTTAGTATACAAGCGCTTCATGAGACTTTAAAGGAAAATGATGCTTAAAGAGCTGATGAGACAAGTATAAGATCACTAACAAACTCCAAAGATTAAAAAAAGAAAGCCTTCAAATACTTGAGCTGCATACCCCCTACTGTGAGGGTAGGAGAACCAGAGGGACAGAGAGCTTCAGGCACCTATGTGTGATCTGTTACAACTTGTTATAATAGAAGGCCTTGAGACCATTTAGACTACAAGACCCCCCCTTGGTGAGCCTAGAACTAACAAAGCCTGAAGAGCACTGACACTGGAGGGCCATCACTTGATTCTGCATCAATCTGGGGCCTAGAGAGCTATGGGCACCATTGATTGATCACCCCCAACTGTCCAGGGAAAAAAATGACAAGTCCTTAGGGATCTTAGAGGCCAAAAACTTCATGTGAGTGTGATGCAAACTGAGTTCTAGACAGCTGCATTGACCACTCTAAGATCCTGAGGAATTTCCTAGAATTATAAATATCAAGTCCTTCCAAGGCTTTAAAGCCAGACCCCCCACTGTGAATGTCGGAGAAATTGAGGCTCAGGGAGCTTCAGGAAATCTATGTGAACAAGCACATTATCCTCCATGTACTCGTAAGATGGCCATAAGGCCATTAAACTACAAACCACTCCCAAAGATCTTCTAGGTATCAACCTAGGCCTAGTGGGACAAATGACTATTGTACGATCTGCCAGAAGTATCCATGGAATAAAAGAGTCTAGTCCTTCAAAGGCCTTAGCATGCAAGCACTTCCTGTGACGGTAAAGGAAACTGAGGCTTGGAGAGCTAGATAGACATGAGTGAGATCACTAGCAAACTCCAATCATAAAAAAAAACTAAGCCCTCAAAGACTTTAACGCCATAACCCCTACTGTGAAGGTAGGAGAAACACAGGGGCAGAGAGCTTCATGCAACTCTATGTGATCAGGCAAAATTTCCCAGGCTGACAGGTAAGAAGGCCTTAGGACCATTAAACTACAAACCGTGCCCAGGGATATTCCTGAAATGCAGGCCTAGTGACACAAATAAATTTTCTATGATCAGCCAAAAACATCCATGCCATGAAAGAATCTAGCCCCTAATGTGCTGGTAGGAGAAACAAAGAGGCAGAGAACTTCAGGCACTTCTATGTAATCAGGAACAATTTGATACAGGTAAAACAGTCTCAAGATCATTTAGACTCCAAGGCCATCCCTTGGTTAGCCTAGAACTAACAAGGCCTGAAGACCCCTGACACTAGAGGGCCCTCATCTGATTCTGCCTGAAACTGTCCAAGGAATAAAAACGACAAGTTTTGGGGGTCTTAGAGACCAAGAACTTCAAGTGACTATGAAGGAAACTGAGTTCCAGGCAGCTGGATTGACCAGTCTGAGATGCCGAGGAAGGTCCTAGGATTTTAAATACCAAGGCCTTCAAAGGCTTTACAACCAGACCCCCTACTGTGAAAGTTGGAGAAAAAGAGATCTAGGGAGCTTCTGGAAATCTACGTGAACAAGCACAATATCATCGACGTATACGTAAAAAAGCCTTAAGATGAATAAACCACAAAACACTCCCAAGGATCTTCTTGAAACCAAGGGTTATTGAGACAACTGAGTGTTGTATGATCAGCCAGAAATTGCTATGGAATAACAGATTCTATTCCCTCAAAGGTCTTACTTTCCAGGTACTTCAAGTGATTTTAAGGACAATTGAGGGTTGGAGAGCTGGATAGGCAAGTATAAGGTCTCTAACAAACTCCCAGGATAAAAAAAATGAAAAGACTTTCAAAATTGAGAGCTGTGGGCACCATGGGTTGATCACCACAACTGTCCAGGACTACAAATGTAAACTTCTAGGGGCCTTAGTGGCCAAGTACTTCAAGTGACTGTGAAGAAACCTCAGCTCTCAAGAGCTGGATTGACAAGTGTAAGATCCCAGGGAAGGTCCTAGAATTATAAATATCAAGGCCTTCAATGGCTTTAAAGCAAGACCCCCTACTGTTAAACTCAAGGAACCAGAGGTCCAGGGAGCGTCAGGAAACTCAATTTGATCAAGCACAATTTCTTCAACGTACATGTAAGAAGGCTGTAAGACCATTAAACTAGAAACCACTCCCAGGGATCTTCTTGATTCCAAGGATTAGTGACAAAAATGAATATTGTGTGACCAACCCAAAATGGACATGGAATAAAAGAGTCTCTTCCTTCAAAGGTCTCACGTTCCATTCACTTCATGTGACTTTAAGGGAAATTGAGGCTTGGAGAGCTCGATACACAAGTGTGAGATCACTAACAAACTCCAATAATAAAAAAAAATCAAAGTCTTCAAAGACATTAATGCCATACCCCTTACTATGAGGATAGGAGAAACAGAATATCTGAGAATTTCAGGCACCTGTATGTGATCAGGGACAATTTAAGGGTCACACAGGTAAGATGGCCTTAGGAGCATTAAACTACAAATGCCTTCCAGGGATCTTCCTAAAACCCAGGCCTACTGAGACAAATGACCAGCCAGAAACGTCTGTGGAATAAGAGTCTAATCCTTAAGAGGTCTTAGTGTCCAAGTACTTCATGTGACATTAAAGGACACAGCATCTTGGGAAGCTGGATACACAAGTACAAGACTACTAACAAACTCTTAGGATAAAAAATATATAATTTTCCAAAGGATTAAAAGTCAGACCTCCTACTGTGCAGATAGGAGAAACACAGGGCCAAAGAGCTTCAGGCATTTCTGTGCTCAAGCACCATTTGGTATACCTACAGATAAGAAGGCCTTAAGATCCTACAGTCTACAAGGCCATCCTTTGGTTAGCCAGAACTAACAAGGCCTGAAGAACATTGACACTAGAGGGCCCTCATCTGATTCTGCCTGAAACTGTCCAAGGAATAAAAACGACAAGTTTTGGGGGTCTTAGAGACCAAGAACTTCAAGTGACTATGAAGGAAACTGAGTTCCAGGCAGCTGGATTGACCAGTCTGAGATGCCGAGGAAGGTCCTAGGATTTTAAATACCAAGGCCTTCAAAGGCTTTACAACCAGACCCCCTACTGTGAAAGTTGGAGAAAAAGAGATCTAGGGAGCTTCTGGAAATCTACGTGAACAAGCACAATATCATCGACGTATACGTAAAAAAGCCTTAAGATGAATAAACCACAAAACACTCCCAAGGATCTTCTTGAAACCAAGGGTTATTGAGACAACTGAGTGTTGTATGAACAGCCAGAAACTGCTATGGAATAACAGATTCTATTCCCTCAAAGGTCTTACTTTCCAGGTACTTCAAGTGATTTTAAGGACAATTGAGGGTTGGAGAGCTGGATAGGCAAGTATAAGGTCTCTAACAAACTCCCAGGATAAAAAAAATGAAAAGACTTTCAAAATTGAAAGTCAGACCCCTTACTGTGAAAGGTAGGAGAAATGGAAGGCCAGAGAGCTTCAGACACTACTATAAGATCAGGCACAATTTTCACAAGGTACAAGTAAGAAGGCCTTAGGATCATTGAACTACAAAACCCTCACAACGCTCTGCCTCACACCATGGTGGAGTGACCCAAATGATCAGCCAGAAATGTCCATGGAACAAGATTCTAGTACATCAGAGACCTAAGTTTCCAAGGAGTTCATGTGACTTTAAAGGAAACTGAGTCTTGGAGGGCTAGACAGACTACTGTAAGATTACTAACAACCTCCAATTATAAAAAAAATCAACACCTTCAAAAGACTTACTTGCCATACCCCCTACTGTGAGGGTAGGAGACCCAGAGGGTCAGAGAGCTTCAGGCACCTCTATGTGATCAAGCACAATTTGCTATACTTACAGGCAAGAAGGGCTTAAGATCATTTAGAATACAAGGTCATTCCTTCGTTAGCCTAGAACTAACAAGGCCCAAAGAGCGTTGACACTAGAGGACCCTCATCTGATTCTGTCTAAACCTGGGGCCTGGAGAGCTATGGGCATCATGGATTGATCAACCAAAACCGTTCAGTAATTACAAAGGAGAAGTTGTTTTGGCTCTTAGAGGCCAAGTACTGCATGTGACGGTGAAGGAAACTGACTGTTTGAGAGATGGATAGACCTGTCTAAGATTTCCAGGAAGGCCAAAGGATTATCAATATCAAGGGATTCAAAGGATTTAAAGCTAGACCCCCTACTGTGAAAATCAAAGAAACGGAGGCTGAAGGAGCTTCAGGGAACCCTATGTGAAGAAGCCCAATTTCTTCTACCCACATGTACTAAGGCCTTAGGATCATTAAACTACAAACTCCTCCCAAGGATCTTCCTGATATGGAAGTGGAGTGAGCAAAATGATCAATCAGAAATGTCCATGGAATAAAAGAGTCTAGTCCTTCAGAGCCCTTAGTATACATGCAGTACAAGTGACTTCAAAGGAAACTGAGGTTTGAAGAGCTAGATACACATGCGTAGGATCACTAACAAACTGCAATGACAAAAAAAATCAATGCCTTCAAAGACTTTAATGCCATAACCCCTACTGTGAAGGTAGGAGAAACACAAGGGCAAAGAGCTTCAGGCACCTCCGTGTGATCAGACCCAACTTCCACGTCATACAGGTAAGAAGGTCTTAGGACCATTAAACTACATTAAACTCCCCCTCCCAGGGATCTTCCTGAAACCTAGGCCTAACGCAACAAATTATTAGCCACAAATTTCCATGGAATAAAAGAGTCTAGTCCTTCAGAGGCCTTATTATGAAAGTATTTCATGTGGCTTTAAAGGACACGGAATCTTGGGGAACTGAATAGACAAGTATAAGATCACTAGCAAACTCCTAGGATAAGAAATATAAAGGATTTCAAAGGATTTATAGTCAGACCACTTACTACAGAGGTAGGATAAATGCAGGGCCAGAGAACTTCAGGCACCTCTATATGATCAGCACCATTTGTTATACCTACCTACAGGTAAGAGGGCCTTAAGACCCTATAGACTACAAGGCCATCCCTTGGTTAGCCTAGAACTAACAAAGCCAGAAGAGCACTGGCACTAGAGGGCCCTCATCTGATTCTGCTGGAACTTGGGGGCAAGAAAGCTGTGGGCACCATTGAGACCAGCCAAAACTGTCCAGCAACAACAAATGACAAATTTATAGGGGTATTACCAGCCAAGTACTTCATGTGACTGTGAAGAAAACTGAGTGCTCAAGAGTTGAATTGACCAGTCTCAGATCCAGAAGGTCCTGCAATTATAAATAGCAACGAATTCAAAAGTTTTAAAACCAGAACCCCTACTTTGAAAGTCGAAGAAACAGAGGCCCAGGGAGCTTCAATAAATCTATGTGATGAAGCAGAATTTCCTTGACATAAATGTCAGAATGCCTAGGACCATTAAACTACAAACCCCTCTCAGGGATCTTCTTGAAACTGAAGCACAGTAAACCAAATGACAAGTCAGAAGCGTCCATGAAATAAAAGAGTCTAGTCCTTCAGAGGCCTAAGATTCAAGCACTTCATGTGACGTGAAAGGAACCTGAACCTTGGAGAGGTGATCGCAAAAGTGTAAGATCACTAACAAAAGGCAATGATAAAAAAGAATCAAAGCCTTCAAATACTTTAATTGCATACTCCTTACTATGAGTCTAGGAGAAACAGAGGGACAGAGCTCTTCAGGCACCTATATGTGATCCGGCACAATTTGTTATACTTACAGGTGATAAGGCCTTAAGATCGTTTAGACTAGAAGGCCATCCCATGGTTACCTTAGAAGTAACAAGGCCTGAAGAACATTGACATTACAGGGCCATAATCTGATTCTGCTTGAACCTGGGGCATAGAGAGCTGTGAGCACCTTTAACTGATCACCCTCAACTGTCCAGGGACAAAAAATGACAGGTTTTTAGGGGACTTAGGGGCCAAGTACTTCATGTGACGGTGAGGGAAACTGGATTCTCGGGAGCTGGATTTACCAGTCTAAGATTCTGAAGAAGGTCCTTAGAATTATAAATATGAAGGCTTTCAAAGGCTTTAAAGCCACACCCTCCACTGTGAAAGTGGAAGAAACAGAAGCCCAGGGAGTGTCAGGGAACTCCATGTGATCAAGCACAAATTCTTCAAAGTACATGTATGAAGTCCTTAAGACCATTAAAGTACAAAGCACTCTGAAGGATCTTCTTCCTACCTAGGGCAAATGAGACAAAGGACTATTGTATGATCAGTCAGAATTGTCCATGGAATAAAAGAGTCTATTCCTTCAAAGGTCTCATTTTCCACATACTTCATGTGACACTGAAGGAAACTGAGGCTTGGAGAGCTGGAAAGACAAGTGTAAGATCACTAACAAAGTCCAAGGAAAAGAAAAATCAAAACCTTCAAAGGTTTTAATGCTATACCCCCCACTGTGAGGGTAGGAGACAAAGAGTGTCAATGAACTTCAGTCACCTTTATGTGACCAGGCACAATTTGTTATACCTATAGGTATAACAAATGAACTTCAGTCACCTTTATGTGACCAGGCACAATTTGTTATACCTATAGGTAAGAAGGCCTTCAGATCATGTAGATACAAGGCCATCCCTTTGTTCACCTAGAACTAACAAGGCCTGAAGAGCACGTATTCTATAGGGTTATCATATGATTCTGACAGAACCTGGGGCCTAGAGATCTGTGAGCACCATTGATTGACCAACCAAAACTGTCCAGGGACTACAAAAGACAAGTTTTTAGGGGTGTTATAGGCCAAGTTCTTCATGTGACTTTGAAGGAAAGTGAGTGGTGGAGAGTTGGATTGACCAGTCTAAGATCTCAAGGAAGTTCCTTGGATTATAAATATCAAGGCATTCAAAGGATTTAAAGCCAGATCCTCCACTTTGAAAGTAGGAAAACAGAGGCAGAAGGACCATTACGGAATTCTATGTGATCAAGCAGAATTTCCTCCACGCGCATGTAACAAGGCCTTAGGATAATTAAACTACAAAACCCTCACAAGGATCTTCCTGAAATTGAGGCTCTGTCAGCAAAATGATCAGCCAGAAATGTCCATGGAATACAACAGTCTATTCCCTCAAACGTCTTACTGTCCAGGTACTTCATGTGACTTTAAAGGAAACTGAGGCTTGGAGAAGTGGAAAGAGAAGTGTAAGATCACTATAAAATTCCATTGATAAATTAAATCAAAACCTGCAAAAATGTTAATGCCATAACCCATAATGTGAGGGTAGGAGAAAGAGAGGGTCAGAGAACTTCAGGCACCTCTATGTGATCAGGTAGAATTTGCTATACCTACAGTTAAGAAGGCCTTAAGATCACTTAGACTACAAGGCCATCCCTTGGTTAGACTAGAACTAACAAGGCCTGAAGAACACTGACACTAGGGGGCCCTCATCTGGTTCTGCCTGAACCTGGGGACTAGAGAGATGTGGGCACCATGGATTGATCACCACAACTGTCCAGGGACTATAATGACAAGACTTTAGGGATTTTAGGATTTCATGTGACTGTAAAGGAAACAGTGCTCAAGAGGTGGACTGGCCAGTCTAAGATCCAGAGGAAGGTCTTAGGATTATAAATATCAAGCCTTTAAAGCCAGACCTCCTATCGTGAAAGTCAGCGAAACAGAGGCCCAGGGACCTTCAGGGAAATCTACGTGATCAATGACAATTTCTTTGATGTAAACATAAGAAGATGTTAGGATCATTAATGTACAAACCACTCCCAAGGACCTTCTTGAAATCAAGGGCTAGTGAGACCAATGACTACTGTATGATCAGCCAGAAATCTCCATGAAATAAGAAATTCTATTCCCTCAAAGGTCTTACTTTCCAGGTACTTCAAGTGACTTTAAAGGAAATTGTGGATTGGAGAGGTGGATAGGAAAGTATAAGATCTCTGACAAACTCCCAGGACAAAAAAAATATAAACGTTTTCAAGTGATTAAAAGTCAGACCCTCTACTGTGAAGGTAGGAGAAACAGTGGGCCAGAGAACTTCAGGCACCTCTATGTAGTCATGAATAATTTCCTCGATGTATACGTCAGAAGGCCTTAGGATCATAAAACTGCAAACCCCTTACATGGATCTTCCTGAAACCAAGGCAGAGTGAGCCAAATGATCAGCCAGAAATGTCCATAGAATAAAGGAGTCTAGTCCTTGAGGCCTAAGTTGCTAAGGAGTTCATGTGGCTGGAAAGCAAACTGAGCCTTGGAGAGCTGGATAGATAAGTGTAAGATCACTAAGAAACTCCAATGATAAAAAAAATCAATGCCTTCAAAGTCTATACTGCCATACCCACTCCTATCCAGGTTGGAGAAACAGAGGGTCAGAGAACTTCAAATACCTCTCTGTAATCAGGCACAATTTTCTAGTCATGCAGGTAAGAAGGCCTTAGGTCATTAAACTAAAAACCAGTATCTTTCTGAAACTGAGGCGGAGTGAGCCAAATGACCAATCAGAAATGTCCATGAAATAAAAGGGTCTAATCCTTCAGAGGCCTAAGTTTCCAAGTGCTTCATGTGACTTTAAAGGAATCTGAGGCTTAGAGAGGTGGAGAGACAACTTTAAGGTCACTAACAAATTCCAGTGATATAATATTTAAAGGTTTTCAAAGGATTAAAAGTCCAGCCCCCTGCAGTGAAGGTAGAAGAAACACAGGGCCAGGGTCATTAACACACCTATATGTGATTAGGCACCATTTGCTCTACCGACAGGTAAGAAGGCCTTAAGACCATTCATTTAGACTACAAGGTCATCCCTTCGTTAGCCTAGAACTAACATGGCCTGAAGAGCATTGACGCTAGAGGGGTTTCATGTGATTCTGCTTTAACATGGGGCCTAGAGATCTGTGGGTACCTTTAATTGATCACCACAACTGTCCAGGGACTAGAAATGAGAAGTTTTTAGGGGCCTTAGGGGCCAAGTACTTCATGTGACTGTGAAGAACACACAGTGCTTCCAAGATGGATTGACCAGACAAAGATGCCAAGGAAGGTCCTAGGATTATATCTATCAAGGCCTTCAAAGGCTTTAAAGACTGACCCCCCACTGTGAATGTTGGAGAAACCAAGGCCAGAGAGGTTCATGAAATCTATGTGAACAAGCACAACATCCTCTGCGTACACATAAGAAGGCCATAACACCATTAAACTACAAACTACTCCCAAGGATGGCCTTGATACCTAGGCCTACTGAGACAAATGACTATTGGATGATCAGCCAGAAATGTCCACGGAATAAAAGAGTTTAGTCCTTCAGACGCCTTAGTATACAAGCACTTCCTGTGATTGCAAAGGAAACTGAGGCTTGGAGAGCTGGGTAGACATGTGAGATCACTAACAATCTCCAACGACAAAAAACCAAGCCCTCAAAGACTTTAACGCCATAACCCCTACTGTGAAGGTAGGGGAAACATAGGGGCAGAGTGCTTCAGGCACCTCCATGTGATCAGACCCAACTTCCCAGGCTGACAGGTAAGAAGGCCTTAGGACCATTAAACTACAAGCCCTGCCCAGGGATATTCCTGAAGCCTAGGCCTATCGAGGCAAATTATCAGTCAGCAATGGCCAGGGCGTAAAAGAGTCCAGTCTTTCAGAGGTTTTAGTATGCAAGTATGTCATGTGACTTTAAATGACATGGAATGTTGTGGAACTGGGTAGACAAGTACAAGATCACTAACAAACTCCTAGGATAAGAAAGATAAAGGTTTTCACAGGATTAATAATCAGACTCCCTACCACGAATGTAGTAGGAACACTGGGCCAGAGATCTCCAGGCACTTCTATACTGTCAGACACCATTTGTTCCAGCTATAGGTAAGAAGGCCTTAAGACCGTTTAGACTACAAGGCCATCCCTTGGTTAGCCTAGAATTAACAAGGCCTGAAGAGCATTGACACTAGAGAGCCCTCATCTGATTCTGCCTGAACATGGTGCCTAGGTAGCTGTGGGCACCATGGGTTGATCACCACAACTGTCCAGGAAAAAATGACAAGTCCTTAGGGGTCTTAGAGGCCAAGAACTTCACATGAGTGTGATGGAAACTGAGTTCTACAGAGCTGGACTGACCACTCTAAGATCCAGAGGAAGGTCCTAGGAGTATAAATATCAAGTCCTTCAAAGCTTTAAAGCCAGACCCCCAACTGTGACAGGCGAAGAAATAGAGGCCCAAGGAGCTTCAGGGAACTCTATGTGATGAAGCCCAATTTCCTTGACACATACTTAAGAAGGCCTTGAGACCATTAAAGTACAAAAGACTACCAAGAATCTTCTTGAAACCTAGGCCTAGTGAGACACACGACTATTGTATGATCAGCATGAAACGTCCATGGAAGAATAGACTCTATTCTTTCAAATGTCTTACTTTCCAGGTACTTCAGGTGACTTTAAAGTAAACTGAGGCTTGGAGAGCTGGACAGACAAGGGTGAGATCACTGACAAACTCCAATGGTAAAAAAATCAAAACCTTCAAAGTCTTTAATGCCATACCCCCTACTGTGAGGGTAGGAGAAACGGAGGTCCAGGGAGTTTCGGGGAAATCTATGTGATAAGACACAATTTCTTTGATGTACACGTCAAAGATGCCCTCCCAGGGATCTTTCAGAAACCGAAGCAGGGCAAGACAAAATGATTAACCAGAAATGACCATGGAATAAAAGACTCTACTCCATCAGAGACCTAACACTTCTAGGTGATCAGGAGCAATTTATTACACCTATAGGAAAGAAGGCATTAAGATCATTTAGGCTACAAGGCCATCATTGGTTAGCTAAGAAATAACACGGCCTGCAGAGCACTGACACTACAGGGCCATCACTGGAGTCAGCCTGAACCCAGGGCCTAGAGAGCTGTGGGCACCATTGACTGACCACCAACAAATGTCCAGAGAGTAAAACTGTCAAGTGTTAGGGGTCTTAGAGGGCAAAGATCGCATGTGACTGTGAAGGAAACTGAATTGTAAAGAGCTGGACTGAGCAGTCTAAAATCCAAAGGAATGTCCTAGAATTATAAATACCAAGGCCTTCAAAGGCCTTAAAGCCAGACCCTCTACTGGGAAAGGTAGAGAAACAGGGTCCCAGGGAGCTTCAGGAGATCTCTGTGAACAATCACAATATCCCTGACATACACACAAGAAGGCCTTAGGATGACTAAACTACAAATCCTTAACAAGGAACTTCTTGATTCCTAGGCCCAGTGAGACAACTGATTATTGAATGATCAGCCAGAAATATCTATGGAATAAAAGATTCTATTCCTTCAAAGGTCTTAATTTCCAGGTACTTCAAGTAAGTTTGAAGGAAATTGAGGCTTGGAGAGATGCACAGGCAAGCAGAAGATGAAAAAAAAAATAAATTTTTTAAAGAATTTAAATTCAGATGCCCTACAGTAAAGGTAGGAGAAAGAGGGGACCAGAGAGCTTCAGGCCTGTCTGTGTGATCAGGCACAATTTCCTCAAAGTACATGGAAGAAGGCAGTAGGATCATGAAACTACTAACCCCCACAAGGATCTTCCTGGAACCCAGAAGAGAGAGCCAAATGATCAACTTGAAATGTCCATGAAATAAAAAAGTCTAGGCCATCAGAGACCTAAGTTTCCAAGGAGTTCAAGTGACTTTAAAGGAAACAGAGTCTGGGAGAGCTGGACACACAAGTGGAAGACCACTAACAAACTCCAACGATAAAAAAAATCAACACCTTCAAAGAATATAAAGCCATACCCCTTACCGTGGGGGTAGGAGAAACCCAGGGTCAGAGAAATTAAGACACCTCTATGTGATCAGGCACAATTTCCCAGTCGTACAGGTAAGAGGGCCTTAGGATCATTAAAGTAAAAACCCATCCCAGGGATCTTCCTGAAACCTAGGACTAAGCAGAAAAATGATCAGTCAGAAATGTCCATGGTTTAAAAGAGTCTAGTCCTTAAGAGACCTTAGTTTCCAAGTACATCATGTCACCTTAAAGGACACAGAGTCTTGGGGCACTGTGTAGACAAGTAGACCATCACTAACAAACTCCTAGGATAAAAAAATATAAAGGCTTCCAAAGGATTAACTATCTGACCCCCTACTGTGAAGGTAGGACAAACACTGGGCCAGGGACCTTGAGGCACCCATATATGATCAGTCACCATTTGTTATACCTATGGGTAAGAAGGCCTTAAGACCATTGAGATTACAAGGCCATCCCTTGGTTAGCCTGGAACTAACCAGGCCTGAAGAGCACTGACACTAGAGGGCCTTCATCTGCTTCTGCCTGAACCTACGGCCTAGAGAGGTGTGGGCAGCACTGACTGACCAAACAAAATGGTCGAGTGACTACAAATGACAAGTTTATGGGGTTTAGAGGCCAAGTATGTCATGGGATTTTGAGGCAATTGAGTTCTAGAGAGCTTGATTGATGAGTCTAATATCTCAGGGAAGGTCCTAGGATTACAAAGGTCAAGTCCTTGAAAGGCTTTAAAGCCAGACCCCCTGCTGTGGAACTCAGAGAAACAGAGGCCCATGAAGCTTCAGGAAATCTGTGGGATCAAGCACTATTTCCTCAATGTACAAGTAAGAAGGCCTTAAGACCATCACACTAGAAACCACTCCCAAGAATCTTCTCCATAACTAGGCCTAGTGAGACAGTTTACTTTTGAATGATCAGCCAGAAATGTCCATGGCATAAAAGAGTCTATTCTTTCAAAGGTCTTACTTTCTAGGTACTTCAAAGTACTGTAAAGGAAATTGAGGTTTGCAGAGCTGGATAGGGAAGTAGAAGATCTGTAACAATATCCCAGGACAAAAAATAGTAAAAAAGCTTTCAAAATTAAAAGTCAGGCACTCTACTATGAAGGTAGGAGAAATGGAGGGCCAGAGGACTTCAGGCACCTCTATGTGATGAGGGACAATTTCCTCAAGGTGCAAGTAACAAGGCCTTAGGATCATCACACTACAAAACTCTCAGAACCATTTTCCTAAAACCGAGACTGAGTGACCCAAACGATCATCCAGAAATGTCCATGGACTACACGTCTAGTACATCAGAGACCTAAGTTTGGAAGGAGTTCATGTGACTTTAAAGGAAACTGAGTCTTGGAGAGCTGGATAGACTAGTGTAAGGTCACTAACAAGCTCCAAGTATAAAAAAAATCAAGGGCTTCCCAGACAATAATGCCATACCCGCAACTCTGAGGGGTATTACAAACAGAGGGTCAAAGAACTTCAGGCACCTCTATATGATCAGGCAGAATTTGTTGTACCTACAGATAAGAAGGCCTTAAGATCATTTAGACTAAAAGGCCTTGGTTAGATAAGAAATAACAAGGCCTGCAGAGCACTGACACTACAGGGTCATCACTGGATTCTGCCTGAACCTGGGGCCTAGAGAGCTGTGGACAGCACTGACTAATAAACCAGGACCGTTCAGGGACTACAAATGACAAGTCGTTCTGGGTATTATAAACCAAGTACTTCAGGTGACTGTGAAGGAAACTGAGTGCTTGAGAGAGGGACTGAACAGTTGAAGATCCAAAGGAAGGTTCTAGGACTATAAATAGCAAGGAATTCAATGGCTTTAAAGTCAGACCCCTTACTGTGAATGGCAAAGAAACAGAAGAACAGGGAGCTTTAGGGAATTTCATGTGAGCCAGGGAAATTTCCTCGATGTACACATAAGAAGGCCTTAAGAACATTACTCTACAAACCACTCTGAAAGATCTTCTTGAAACCAAGGCCTAGTGAGACAAATGACTATTGTGCGATCAGCCACAGATGTCCATGGAATAAAAGCTTTTATTCACTCAAAGGTCTTACTTTCCAGGTACTTCAAGTGATTCTAAAGGAAATTAAGGCTTGGAGAGTTGGAAAGACAAGTATAAAATCTCTAACAAATTCCCAGAATAAAAAAAATATGAAGGCTTTGAAAGGATTAAAATGAGAACCCCTACTGTGAAAGTAGGAGAAACAGAAGGCCAGAGACCTTCAGGAAATCTATGTGAACAAAGACAATTTGTTATACCTAGAGGTAAGAAGGCCCAAAGATCATTTAGACTCCAAGGCCATCCCTTGGGTAGCCTAGAACTAACAAGGCCTGAAGAGCACTGACACTAGAGGGCCCTCATCCGATTCTGCCTGAACCTAGGGTCTAGAGAGCTGTAAGCAGCACTGACTGACCAATCAAAAAGTCCAGTGACTACACATGACAAGTTTTTAGGGGTATTATAGGCCAAGTCTTTCAGGTGACTGTGAAGGCAACTGAGTGCTCAAGAGCTAGATTCACCAGTCTAGGATCCTGAGCAAGGTCCTAGTATTACAAACATCAAGGCTTTCAAAGGCGTTAAAGCCAGAACCCCTACTGTGAAAGGGAGAGAAATGGCAGCCCCGGGATCTTCAGGGAACTAACTCTATGCCATCAAACACAGTTTCCTCGATGTACATGTAAGAAGGCCCTATGACCATTACTCTACAAACCACTCAGCAGGATCTTCTTGAAACCAAGGCTTATTGAGACAAATGACTACCGTATGACTAGCCAGAAATGTCCATGGTATAACAGAGTCTATTCCTTCAAAGGTCTTACTTTCCAGGTACCTCATGTGACTTTAAAGGAAACTGAGGCTTGGAGAGCTAGAAAGACAAGTGCAAGATCACTAAAAAAGGGCAATGACAAAAAAAATCAAAAGCTTCAAACACATTCCTGACATACCCCCCACTGTGAGGGTAGGAGGCACAGAGGGTCAATGAACTTCAGGCATCCCTATGTGTCAAGGCACTGTTTATTATACCTACAGGTAAGAAGGCCTTAAGACCATTTAGACTACAAGGCCATCCCTTGGTTAGCCTAGAATTAACAGGTCCTGAAGAGCATTGACACTAGAGGGCCCTCATCTGATTCTGTCTAAACCTGGCGCCTAGAGAGCTGTGAGCACCATTGATTGACCAGCAAAACTGTTCAGTGACTACAAATGACAGGGTTTTACGGGTGTTATAAGCCAAGTTATTCATGTGACTGGGAAGGAAACTTAGTCCTCAAGAGTTGGATTGAACAGTCTAACATCCTGAAGAATGTCCTAGGATTATAAATATCAAGGCATTCAAAGGATTTAAAGCCAGATCCTCTACTGTGAAAGCTGGAGAAATGGAGGATGAAGGAGCTTCTGGGAATTCTATGTGATCAAGCCACTTTCCTCCATGCACAGGTAAGAAGGCCTTAGGATAATTAAACTACAAAACACACCCAGAGAATTTCCTGAGGCAGAGGGAGCCAAATGATCAGCCAGAAATGTCCATGGAATAAAAGAGACTAGTCCTTCAGAGACCTAAGTTTCCCAGGAGTTCATGTGACTTTACAGGAAACTGAGTCTTGGAGAGCTGGACAGAGAAGTGTAAGATCACTAACAAACTCCAGTGATAAAGAAAAGCATCATCTTCAGTGACTATATTGACAAACCCCCTACTGTGGGGGAAAGAGAAACAGAGGGTCAGAGAACTTCAGGCACTTCTAGGTGATCAGGAACAATGTGTTACACCTACAGGTAAGAAGGCCTTAAGATCATTTAGGCTACAAGGCCATCATTGGTTAGCTGAGAAATAACACGACCTGCAGAGCACTGACACTACAGGGCCATCACTGGATTCAGCCTGAACCCAGGGCCTAGAGAGCTGTGGGCACCATGGATGGATCATCCACAACTGTCCAGAGAGTAAAACTGACAAGTGTTAGGGGTCTTAGAGGCCAAAGATCGCATGTGACTATGAAGGAAATGGAATTGTAGAGAGCTGGATTGAGCAGTCTAAAACCCAAAGGAATGTCCTAGGATTCTAAATGCCAAGGCCTTCAAAGGCCTTAAAGCCAGACCCCCTACTGTGAAGGGTAGAGAAACAGAGTCCCAGGGAGCTACAGGAGATCTCTGTGAACAAGAATAATATGTCCAACACACACGCAAGAAAGCCTTAAGATGACTAAACTAAAAACCACTCCCAAGGAACTTCTTGGCATCCAGGCCTAGATTATTGAATGATCAGCCAGACATGTCTGTGGAAAAATATTCTATTCCCTCAAAGGTCTTACTTTCCAGGCACTTCAAGTGACTTTAAAGGAAATTAAAGCTTGGAGAGATGCACAGGCAAGCAGAAGATCTCTGACAAACTCCAAGGATAAAAAAAAAACAAAGTCTTTCCTAAGATTAAATTTCAGATCCCCTACTGTGAAGGTAGGAGAAAAAGGGGCCCAGAGAGCTTCAGGCCTGTCTATGTGATCAGGCACAATTTCCTCAAAGTACATGGAAGAAGGCATTAGGATCATGAAACTACTAACCCCCACAAGGATCTTCCTGGAACCCAGGAAGAGAGAGCCAAATGATCAACCTGAAATGTCCATGAAATAAAAAAGTCTAGGCCATCAGAGACCTAAGTTTCCAAGGAGTTCATGTGACTTTAAAGGAAACAGAGTCTGGGAGAGCTGGACACACAAGTGGAAGACCACTAACAAACTCCAATGATAAAAAAAAATCAACACCTTCAAAGAATATAATGCCATACCCCCTACCGTGGGGGTAGGAGAAACCCAGGGTCAGAGAAATTAAGACACCTCTATGTGATCAGGCACAATTTCCCAGTCGTACAGGTAAGAGGGCCTTAGGATCATTAAAGTAAAAACCCATCCCAGGGATCTTCCTGAAACCTAGGACTAAGAAGAAAAATGATCAGTCAGAAATGTCCATGGTTTAAAAGAGTCTAGTCTTTAAGAGACCTTAGTTTCCAAGTACATCATGTCACTTTAAAGGACACAGAGTCTTGGGGCACTGTGTAGACAAGTAGACTATCACTAACAAACTCCTAGGATAAAAAAATATAAAGGCTTCCAAAGGATTAACTATCTGACCCCCTACTGTGAAGGTAGGACAAACACAGGGCCAAGGACCTTGAGGCACCCATATGTGATCAGTCACCATTTGTCATACCTATAGGTAAGAAGGCCTTAAGACCATTTAGACAACAAGGTCATCCCTTGGTTAGCCAGAACTAACAAGGCCTGAAGCGCATTGACAGTAGAGGGCCCTCATCTGATTCTGCCCGAACCTGGGGCCTAGAAAGCTGTGGGCACCACTGATTGATGAATCAAAACTGTTCAGGGACTACAAATGACAAGATTTTAGGGGTCTTATAGGTCAAGGATTTCATGTGACTGTGAAGGAAAGTCAGTGCTCAAGAGCTGCACTGACCACTCTAATATCTCGAACCTAGAATTATAAATATCAAGCCCTTCAAAGGCTTTAAACCCAGACCTTCTTCGATTAAAGTCAGAGAAACAGAGGCCCAGGGAGCTTCAGGAAACTCTATGCCATCAAGCACAATTTCCTAGATGCACAATTCAGAAGGCCTTAAGACCATAATGCTAGAAACAACTCCCAGGGACCTTCTTGAAACTTAGGCCTCGGGAGACAAATGACTTGGATGAACAGCCAGAAATGTCCATGGAATGAAAGAGTCTATTCCTTTAAAGGCCTTACTTTCCACGTACTCTTGTGACTTTAATAGAAATGGAGGCTTGCAGAGCTGGACAGACAAGTGTAAGATCACTACCAAACTCCAATGATAAAAAAAATCAAAGCCTTCCAAGACTTTAATGTCATACCCTGTACTGTGAGGGTAGGAGAAACAGAGGGTCAGAGAACTTCAGGCACTGCTATGTGACCAGGCAGAATTTGTGATACCTCCAGGTAAGATGGCCTTGAGATCATTTAGATTACAAGGCTGTACCTTGGTGAGCCTAGAACTAACAAGACCTGAAGAGCACTGACACTAGACAGCCCTCATTTGGTTCTGCCTGGTCCTGGAGCCTAGAAAGCTGTGGGCACCATGGACTGATCAATCAAAACTGTTCAGGGACTACAAATGACAAGTTTTTAGGGGTCATAGAGGCCAAATATTTCATGCCACTGTGAAGCAACTGTGTGCTCTAGAGCTGGACTGACTAGTCCAAGACCGTGAGGAAGAGGTCTTCAAAGGTTTTAAAGCCAGACTCCCTACTGTGAGGTATGAGAAACAGAGGGTCAGAGAACTTCAGGCACCTCTGTGTGATCATGTACTATTTGTTATACCTGAAGAACATTGACACTTCAGCGTCGTTATTGGATTCAGCCTGGACCTGAGGCCTAGAGAGCTGCTGGAACCATTGACTGATCACCCACAACTGTCCAGGGACTAAAAATGACAAGTCTTTGGGGGTCTTACAGGCCAAGTACTTCATGTGACTGGGAAGGAAACTGAGTGCTCGAGAGCCTGGTTGACCAGTCTAAGATCTCGAAAAAGGTCATAGGATTAGAAATATCATGGTCTTCGATAGCTTCAAAGCCAGACCCCTAACTGTGAAGCTAGAGGAATAGATGCCCAGGGAGCTTCATGGAACTGTAGGTCATCAAGCACAATTTCCCAGACATATGGGTAAGAAGGCCTTAGGATCATTAAAGTACCAACCACTCAAAGGGATCTTACTGAAACCAAGGCAGAGTGAGCTAAATGATCAGCCAGAAATGTCCATGGAATAAAAGAGTCTAGTTCGTGAGAGGTATTAGTTTCCAACTACTTCATGTGACTTTAACAGAAACTGAGGCTTAGAGAGCTGGACACACAAGTATCTACTAACATCATTAACAAACTCCAATGATAAAAAAATCAAGACTTTAATATTACACCCCCTTCTGTGAGGACAGGAGAAATAGAAGGTCAATGATCTTCAGGCCCTGCTATGTGACCAGGCACAATTTGTTGTACCTACAGATAAGAAGGCCTAAAGATCATTTAGTCTACAAGGCCATCCCTTGCTTAGCCTAGAACTAACAAGGCCTGAAGAGTACTGACACTGGAGGGCCCTCATCTGATTCTGCCTGAACCTGGTGCCTAGATAGCTGTGGGCACCATGGATTGATCACCACAACTGTCCAGGGACTACAAATGACAACTTCTAGGGGCCTTAGTGGCCAAGTACTTCAAGTGACTGTGAAGAAAACTGAGCTCTCAAGAGTTGGATTGACCAGTGTAAGATCCCAAGGAAGGTCCTAGGATTATAAATATCAAGGCATTCAAAAGCTTTAAAGCCAGGTCCCCTACTGTGAGGGTAAGAGACACAGAGGGACAGAGAGCTTCAAGCACCTCTATGTGATCAGGCACAATTTGGTACACCTACAGGTAAGGAGACCTTAAAACCATTTAAACTACATGGGCATTCCTTGGTTAGCCTAGAACTATCAAGCCTTGAAGACCATTGACACTAGAGGGCGGTCATCTGATCCTGCCTGAAACTGTCCAGGGAATAAAAACGACAAGTTTTAGGGTTGTTGGAGGTCAAGTACTTCATGTAACTGTGAAGGAAACTGAGTGCTAGAGAGCTGGAATGACCAGTCTAATATCCTGAGGAAAGTCCTAGAATTCACAATATCAAGGTCTTCAGTGGCTTTAAAGCCAGACTCCCTACCATGAAGGTAGGACAATAGAGGCGCAGGGAGCTTCACAGAACTGGATGTCAACAAGCACCATTTCTCAGACACACAGGTAACAAGACCTTGGGGCCATTAAACTACAAATCACTCCCAGAGATCTTACTGAAACCAAGGCTCAGTGAGCCCAATGACGAGCCAGAAATATTCATGGAATAAAAGAGTCTAGTCCTTCAGAATCCTTAGTTTGCAACTACTTCATGTGACTTTAAAGGACACTGAAACTTAGAGAGATGGATAGACAAGTATAAGATCACTAACAATCTCCAATGATAAAAAAAAATCAAAGCCTTCAAAGACTTTAATTCTATACCCCCTACTGTGAGGGTCAGAGAAGCAGAGGATCAGAGAACTTCAGGTACCTCTATGTGATCAGGAACAATTTGTTACAGGTAAAATGGTCTTAAGATCATTTAGACTACAAGGCCATCCCTTGGTTAGCCTAGAACTAACAAGGCCTGCAGAACATTGATACTAGAGGCCCTCATCTGATTCTGCTGAACCTGGGGCCTAGAGAGCTGTGGACAGCACTGACTGATCACCCACAACTATTCAGGGGCTACAAATGACAAGTTTTTAGAAGTCTTAGTGGCCAAGTACTTTATGTTGCTGTGAAGGAAACTGAGTGTTCAAGAGCTGCATTCACCAGTCTACGATCCTGAGGAAAGTCCTAGTATTATAAATATCAGGGCTTTCAAAGGTTTAAAGCCAGACCCCCTACTGCGAAAGCCAGAGAAACAGAGACCCAGGGAGCTTCATGGAACTCTATGTGATCAAGCTCAGTTTCCTTGATGTACACTTAAGAAGGCCTTAAAACCATTGAAGTACAAAAGACTACCAAGGATCTTCTTGAAACCTAAGCTTAGTGAGACACATGACCGCTGTATGATCGGCCCAAAATGTCCATGCAATAAAAGAATCCATTCTTTCAAAGCTCTTACTTTCCAGGTACTTCATGTGACTAAACTGAGGCTTGGAGAGCTGGACAGATAAGTGTGACATCACTGACAAACTCCAATGATAAAAAATTCAAAGCCTTCAAAGATTTCAATGCCATACCCCCTACTGTGAGGGTAGGAGAAAGTGAGGGACAGAGAGCTTCAGGTACCTCTGTATGAGCAGTCAGAATTTGTTATACCTACAGGTAAGAATGCCTTAAGACCATTTAGGCTACAAAGCCATTCCTTGGTTAGCCTAGAACTAACAAGGCTTGAAGACCATTGACACTGAAGGGCCCTCATCTGATTCTGCCTGAACCTGATGCCTAGAGAACTATGGGCACCACTGATTGATCACCCACAACTGTCCTGGTAGGGAAAACGGCAAATCTTTAGGGGTCTTAGAGGCCAAGTACTTCATGTGATTGTGAAGGAACCTGAGTGCAGAGAGCTGGGGTGAGCAGTCTAATATACCCGAAGGAGGTCCTAGGATTAAAAATAGCAAGGCCTTAAAAAGCTTTAAATCCAGACCCCCTACTCTGAAGGTAGGAGAAACAGAGGCCCAGGAAGCTTCAAGAAACTGTATGTCATCAAGCACAATTTCCTAGACATATAGGTAAGAAGATCTTAAGACCATTAAACTACAAACCCCTGCCAGATATCTACCTGAAACCTAGGCCAAGTGAGCCAAAATGACTATTGTATGAACAGTCAGAATGGTCAAAGCAATGAAAGTGTCTAGTCCTTCAGAGGCCTAAGTTTCCAAATACTTCATGTTACTTTAAAGGAAACTGAGGCTTGGAGAGTTGGATAGACAAGTATAAAATCATTAACACACTCCCAGGATAAAAAATATCAAGTCCTTCAAACGTTTTAAAGCCAGACCCCTACTATGCAGGAAGGAAAAACAAAGGTCTAGGGAGCTTCAGGCACATGTATGTGACCACGCACAATTTCTTAAACCTACAGGTAAGAGGGCCTTCAGACCATTAAGCTACAAACCACTCCCAGGGACCTTCTTGAAACCTAGGCCAAGTGAACCAAATGATTATTGTATGAACAGTCTGAAGGGTCAAAGGAATAAGAGTCTAGTCCTTCAGAGGCCTTAGTTTCCAAGTACTTCATGTGACTTTAAAGGAAACTGAGGCTTGGAGAACTGGATAGAAAAGAATAAGATCACTAGAAAACTCCCAGTACAAAACCTATCAAGGCTTTAAAGCCAGACCCTCTACTGTGAAAGTAGGAGAAACAGAGGCCCAGGGCAATTTAGGCACCTGTATGTGATCAGGCACAATTTCCTAGACCTACAGGTAAGAAGGTGTTAAGCCTATTGAGACTACAAGGCCCTCCCAGGTATCTTCCTAAAACTGAGGCCTAGTCATTAGAATGACTATTTCATGATTAGACAGAAGGGCCCTTTGGAGGCCTTTGATTCCAAAAAACTTCAGGTGACTTGAAAGAAACTCAGGCCTAGAGAGCTGGAGAGACAAGTGTGAGATTGCTAACAAACACCTAGGATGCTTGGTGGGCAACTTGGCTAGGATGTAGTAAGTGGTCAACTATAAAGCCTTTCAATGCCTTGATATTTTTCTTCCTTGGAGCTTGAGAGTGATCGTGCACTTGTCTACTCAGCTGTCTAGGATTCAGTTGCCTTGAGAGTCACATGAACGATTTGGATTCTGAAGACTCTGAAAGACTTGTCACTTTTTGTCCTAAGACAATTGTGGGTGTTCCTACAATGGTCCTTCCGCTCTTAGGGCCAGCATTTCAGGCAGAATGCATGGATGGGCATCTAGCATAAATATACGAAAGGTCCTCTTTGTTCTAGACCTAGGAACCTGCATGCGATCACATTCAGATCCCTCAAACTCCCTTATCCTCATTGTCCCCTACCTTCACAGTTTGTGGTCTGGCTATAAAGCCATTGAATGCTTTGATATTTTTCCTCCTAAGAGTCTGATAGTGATCTTAAACTCTTTTATGCAGCTCTCTTGGGCTCCATTTCCTTTAGAGGCATGGGAAGTGCTTGAACTCTTAGGCTCTGATGGACAAATCATATTGATTCCTTGGAGCCTTCTGGCTGATCATAGAATGGTCGTTTGGCTCACCAGGCCTCACATTCAGGTAGATAATTGGGGGGGGGGCCTGTACTGCATATGGTATTAAGGTCTTTCGACCTCGAGATCTAGGAAATTTGTGGTGATCACATACGTGTACCTTAAGCTCCCCAGGCCTCTGTTTCTCCTTTCACAGTTGAGGATCTAGCTTTAAAGACTTTGAAGGCTTTGACATGTTTAATCCTGGGATCTTGTTAGCTATCTTACACTGGGTTATCTAGCTATCTAGGATTCAGTTGCTTTTAGAGTTACAAAAAGGGTTTGGATTCTGAAGACTCTGAAACACTTGTCACTTTTTGTAACTGGACATTTGTGGGTTCACATACAATGGTCACTCTGCTGTCTAGGCCTCAGTTTCAGGCAGAATGTATGAAGGGGCTTCTCATACAAATGTGCTTAAGGTCCTCTTTGCTCTAGGCCTAGCTCCCTGTAGGTGATTACATTCAGGTCCCTCAATCTCCCTTTTCCTCATTGTCCCCTACCTTCACAGTAGGAGGTCTAACTCTACAGTCATTGAATGGCTTGATATTTTTCCTCCTATGAGCTTCAGAGTGATTTGACACTTGTCTATCCAGCTGTCTAGGACTCAGTTTCTTGGAGAGGCACATGAAGTGCTTGTACTCTAAGGCCTGTGGTGGACTAATCACGTTGATTCCTTGGATCCTTCTGGCTGATCATACAATGGTCATTTGACTCACTAGGCCTCATTTTCAGGTAGATAACTGGGAGGGGCTTGTAGTATGAATGGTCCTAAGGTGTATTTACTCTAGGTGTAGAAAATTGTGGGTGGTCACATACAAGTACCTGAAGCTCCCTAGGACTCTCTTTCTCCTAATGTCCCAGTAGGAGGTCTAGCTTTTAAGCCTTTGATGGCCTTGGCATTTTTAATCCTATGATCCTCTTAGGCATCTTGAACTAGTCCATCCAGCTTTCTAGCACTCAGTTTCCTTTAGTGTTACATGAAGTGCTTGTACTCCAGGGTCTCTGAAAGACTTGTCATTTTAAGTCCTTGGACCCTTGTGGGTGATCCAAAAATGGTTCCCACAGCTCTTAAGGCCCCAGCTTCAGGCAGAGTCCAATGAAGGCCCTCAAATACAAATGTCCTTAAGGCTTGTTAGCTCTAGGCCTTGGAATCTGAAAGTGATCAGATACAGGTCCCTGAAGCTCCCTAGGCCTCTGTTTCTCCTAAGGTCATATAGGGACTCTGGCTCAAAAGCTCTTGGAATCCTTGGCATTTTTAATCCTTGGATCTTATTAGTGATCTTATACTGCACTATTCAGCTTTCTAGGACTCAGTTTCCTTTCAAATCACATAATGAATTTGGGCTCTAAGGCCTCTGAAGAACTTGTCACTTTTTGTCCTTGGACACTTGTGGGCACATATACAATATTCATTAGACACTCTAGGCTTCAGTTTCAGGCAGAGTCCATGGAGTGGCCTCTAGTGAAAATGTTTTTCATTTTCAATGCCCAAGCTCCACTTAATCGCTGGCTTAGAGTGATTATCAATAGTACAGTTTCTCTTTTCCTCCCAGCATGATTTAGTTTTTTTTTTTCTTTTGCTCATTAAAAGGGCCATTCCCTGACTACTTCTTAAAGAGTCCTATTCACTCAATGGGTATTACCTCCCTCTATGTGAATACCTGAAAACACCAAGTTCCCCCATTGCATCCTTGGCTGTCTCCAGTCATCATGATTAATATCTGGTCACTGAATCCAGATGGCTCAGGAGGAGAAAGTGAGGCTGGTGATCTTGCACAGCCCTCCCTCCCTCAAAATAAAGTCAAGTGCAAGTCACATCATCATTTCTCTGATGTCATCTTTTCTTGGAAAATGTAGGATGAACACAACAAAAATGCACGTCATGTCCCCTAATGATGGCCCTCCCTCAAGGTTCTGCCTGAGATTCTTTTCTCTTTTCTTTCTACAAACTCGTGTTCAGTAACCTCATCAGCTCCCTTGGGCTTAACTACTATGCAGATGACTCCCAGATTTATATATCCAGCCATGATCTCTCCCCTGAGTTTCAGTCTCACACCAATTGCCTATTAAACATTATAAACAGGATGTCTCCAAGACATCTTAAATCCAATATGTCAAGAACTGGTCATTATCATTATATGTACACCTCCTCCCCTTTCAACCTTCCCTATTTCTATCCATGGGACCACCATCCTACCAGCCTCTCTGGTTCATAAGTTCAGCATTATACTCAACTTCTCACTCTCACCCCATATATACAATTAACTGTCAAATATTACAAATTCAACCTATATAACATCTCTCATGTCTGATCCCTTTTCTCCACTCACACAATTTGCAACAATCTTAGCTGAGGCCCTCATCACCTCTCACTTAGATGAGGTTTCCATGTTGATCTCCCTGCCTCAAGTCTCTCCCCATTCCAATTCAATCTCCATTCTGTTGCTACCAAGCCCATGTGACTCTTTCACTCACCCAATTGCAGGGGGCTCCCTATTGCCTCTGGAAGAAAATAGAAATTCTTTCTGTTTAGCTTTTAAGGGCCCATAAACCTTGGTCCCAGGCTAGCTTTCCACATGGCTAGAATGTACGTCCTCCATGGCCCTGCCTCAGAATCCCCCTTTTCCCTTAAGATGCAGCTTAAGACACCATTTTTTTCATGAAACCTTTCCTTATGCTCCACATGCTAGTGTCTTTACTCTCAAACCTTTGTATATGTGTATATATGTGTGTTAATTTTATGTTTAACTGGCACATATATTTATATATCCTTATCTCCCTCATTTAAATGTAAGGCATTTCCAGTAGAGATTGTTTCATGTTTTTGTCTTTATATCTCTAGTGCCTAGAGCAGTGCCTGGCACACAGTGGACACTTCATAAATGCTTGTTTATTGACTGGTTGATATACCACACTGCCTGTGGTGATGATGAAGATAATTATCTCGAGAATGAGAATGAGATAAGAATAGGAATAATCATAATAGCTGAAATCTAAATAACATCTTCCTGCAAGACATCCCCCTGAAGTAATGCAAGCACTAATTTTACAGATAAGGAAATTAGAGTTCAGAGATCTTCAATATTCAATGACCCAAGGTCACAGAACTAACCAATAGCAGAGATGAGATGTGAACCTAAGTTTCTAACTCATGTCCAAGGCCATATTTGCTTTGTCATGTTATATCTCTTTTTCCTACAAATAGATAGAGTGCAAGGGAAAAATTTCTATGAATTGAGCATTCTGATTAGTTGGATTTTGACCAATCAGCTCAATTCACCCAATCATTGCCAAGTATTTACTATATGCCCACTCCTGTGGTAAGTGCTACAGGGGATACAAGAGAAATATGACATAGGATTGGCCTTCCAGGAATTTAGAGTCTTACCAGGGAAACAAAATTTGTACATATGAAACTCCTAAAGATATAAGACAGACAAGACAAGTCTGAGAAAAGGTAGAGGGGTCAGAGAAGACTTCAAGAAGATGGATGTTGAGCTAAGTAGGCAGAGGAAAGGGAAAGAGCATCATGGGGAGGAAAAGCATCCATAAAGGTATGGAGGTGGTAAAGAACATGGGATCAGCAGTATCAACCTAACTCAAGCAAAGTGGTTACGGCTTTGTAGCAGAGATTCTGTCTGATGATCCTGAGTGGGTCTCATTCCTGTTATCACTAGTTGCCAATATGCAGATTCAGGTACATCCCCAGCGTGTCCCCTGAAAGACAATGATCTATAACATTCAAAGAAGGTCATAGGTTGGAAAGAAATGTCCCAGATGAACCACATCCCCTACTCCTATGACTGTAGAAGTTTTGCAACTCCCCAGTAGACTCTCACATAGCCTAGAGCCTAGGAATATACTAAAAACATTAGACTGATATTGAGTACCGAACAAAACTCAGATGAGGCTAAGTCTAATGCTGCAGGTCATTAGTATGACTGGGTCATTCATTTCCTTCACTGAGCGAATAAGTGCTGGTTCTTTTTGCACCAGTAGGAAGTAGAGTCCATTCCCAAGTCTGTTGGCATCTGTACCCGAGGAACCATAAATAAGTCTGAGAGTAGGACCCAGAAACTATTTTAGCACCTGAATGCACTGGATGCCATTTTGATAATGGCTCTCAGGTCCCCAGTCACTTGCCCTGAAGCTGAGCTGCCCTTGTATCCAATCCCCAGGCCTACTGCTATAGCTCTTTGTGATACTGACACTCCTGAGTCTCCTGAAATCACATGGCTTGCTCAGTCACCTGCTCATCTCTTCCATCCCCATCCCTGGACAGAAAGCACATTGACAATTTACTAAGCTTAAATGGTTTTCATAAAGAGCAAATATGATGACTACAATAATATGAATAAAAAATCGCATACACATACACACGCGCACACATACACACACACAAAAGCCAAATCTGTGTGATTGTAATGACCATTCTTGGCTCCAGAGAATAAATGAAGAAAAATCTACCTTCTTTCTTTAGAGGGGTTGGGGGTAGGAAAGACTTTAGGTGTAAAATATTGCATCATTGTCAGAGATCCACTGAAGAAGTTAGTTTGGCTTAACTGGTTTTTCTTTGTTGGGGGAAAGAGCATAAATATAGACATGACCATGATGTGAGAAATCAAAGGCACAAAATGTGAATTTTACAAAACCAGTGACAAATTTGATGACTTTTTCATTCTGGATATTTCTTGACTATAAACCAGACCCCACATGAACACTCAATTTGTTATCAGAACCACAGGATAATCTGTGAATTACAACACATATCACCATTTGGAGTCAGTATGAAGGAAGAAATGTACCTAAGAGAGGAGGAAGCATGTTCAAATACAGAACTTGCAAGCATAGGATTGGAGTACAGTAATGGCTGATATCATCTCTCTAGATAAATTCCTTTGCTTGAGCTCAAGAAGAACAACCTGAGAGTCTGACTCACTAAGATGAAAGGACCCAAAGGTTGCCAAAGTGATCTTCCACTTGGCATGACCCCAAGAGAGCTGAAAGCCCAAAAAAAAATTCCATCAAAAGTCAGGATCCTTCTGGCCTACTACACTGTAGACAATTGGCATTAAGCTAATTGAATTACCTAGAGTACTGAGAAGAGTGAGAAATAAAGTGAAATTGCATCAAGGCATGGACATTTCCGTTTTCTGACCTAGCATGGCCACTGGCCATAAGACACTTACTCATGGGAAGAGAATGAAGGCAGATTTAGGAAACTCATCCCATGGCTACAAAGTATGGTCTTCTGGGAAAGGTATCAAAAAGTCAAGTGACAAGTGAAAGGTTTGGCAGAAGGGATGAGGGGAGAGTAAGTTGCAGACATAGAACTCTTCAATAAGAGATTATATTATCCTCTATCCTGGAGGCATTGAATAATGAACTAATGAAATTACCTGCATGGTGGGGGGGGGCATCCCATGACTTTTGGAGTATCTAAGATTTAACCCCAAAAAATGACAGATTGGGAAGGTGGTAGAAAATTACATATAGTAAATGCTTATTAAATGCTTCATTCATTCATTCTTAAGATATCTTTACTGTTCAGGAGCGTTACTTTCTTTATTAGTCAATTTCATACTGCCCTTTCCAATCCGAAGATCATTCTCCTTTGCAGAGAAAATAGAAACGAAATAAGACTTGAGCAAGCCTTCCCTTCTCCTGCTCATCATTTATCATCTTTCCCTCCATCCCAAGCAGTAGTCAGAGCCTTCCTTTGCTCTATCATCTCTTCCCAAATAGAACAAAAATTAACCTTGTAATTGTCCTTGCTTATCCCTCTCATCTTCCTCCTGGACTGACTTCCCTTGAAAAATCTTGATCCATATAGACATACAAGGAGCCTATTACCTTATCTGGTCAGTATATCATGTTCAGGAAGCTGGTATTTCCCAAAGAGCACTGGATATGGAATCAAAAGTCTTAGGTTCTAGCCACCACATTGTTGTCATGTGACTGATCTCCCCTTATAATATAGGGATAACATAGATCCTATCCAGAGGTTAGGCAGCTCAGTAGATAAGACTACTGGGCATGGAGTCAGGAACATCTGAGCTCGAATCTGGCCCCAGACATTGACTAGGCAAGTCAATTCACTTCTGTTTGTCTCAATTTGCTCATAAGTGAAATGGGGATAATAACAGCACCTACCAGAGGGAGGAGCCAAGATGGCAGAGTAGAAAGATACACATAGGCTAGCTCCTAACCTACAGCCCCCAAAATACCTGTAAAGAAGAACTCCCAACAAATTCTGGAGCAGCAGAACGCAGAGAACAATGGAGTGGAGGAAATTTCTGTTCCAGAGAGACCTGAAAAACCAACAGGAAAGGTCTGTTGCACACTGGACCCAGAACAGAGTCCAGCACTACCTTGGCCCCATGGCACCGAGAGGAGCAGATCCAGGCAGGCTTCAGGGACAGAATCTCCAGCAGCCGCACAGATCCCTCCACCCACAGACACCAAAGGTCACTGAGAGGGTCTTTTCAGCTCGCTGAGAGGGGAGCAGGGTACCCCCCTAACTCAGGCCCCCTAAGGAGGCTGCAGCGGAGGCTGCAGCAGACAGGGGCTCCCAAAGCAGGCAGGAGCCCAGATCCATTGTTGAAGGTCTCTGCATGAACCCCCTGAGGGAATTAAGCCTCTTGTGGTGGCCCTGCCCCTACCTGAGCACCTGTACTTAATCTCACACTGAATAGCAGCCCCTCCCCCACCTAAAGCCCTGAGGCTGGGAAGCAGCATTTGAATCTCAGCCCCTAAGTGCTAGCTGGGTGGATCTGGAGGTGAGGTGGGTGTATACAGGAAACTCAGAAGTCAAGTCACTGGCTGGGAAAATGCCCAGAAAAGGGGGGAAAAAATAAGACCATAGAAGGTTACTTTCTTGAACAGATATCTCCTCCCATCCTTTCAGATGAGGAAGAACAATGCTTACCATCAGGGAAAGACATAGAAGTCAAGGCTTCTGTATCCCAAAAATCCAAAATAAATATTCAATGGGCTCAGGCCATGGAAGAGCTCAAAAAGGATTTTGAAAATCAAGTTGGAGAGGTGGAGGAAAAACTGGAAAGAGAAATGAGAGAGATGCAAGAAAAGCATGAAAAGCAGGTCAACACCTTGCTAAAGGAGACCCAAAAAAATGCTGAAGAAAATAACACCTTGAAAAATAGGCTAACTCAATTGGCAAAAGAGGTTCAAAAAGCCAATGAGGAGAAGAATGCTATAAAAAGCAGAATTAGCCAAATGGAAAAGGAGGTCCAAAAGCTCACTGAAGAAAATAGTTCTTTCAAAATTAGAATGGAACAGATGGAGGCTAATAACTTTAGGAGAAACCAAGAAATCACAAAACAAAACCAAAAGAATGAAAAAAATGGAAGATAATGTGAAATGTCTCATTGGAAAAACAACTGACCTGGAAAATAGATCCAGGAGAGACAATTTAAAAATTTTGGGACTACCTGAAAGCCATGATCAAAAAAAGAGCCTAGACACCATCTTTCATGAAATTATCAAGGAAAACTGCCCTGAGATTCTAGAACCAGAGGGCAAAATAAGTATTCAAGGAATCCACCCATCACCACCTGAAAGAGATCCAAAAAGAGAAACTCCTAGGAACATTGTGGCCAAATTCCAGAGTTCCCAGGTCAAGGAGAAAATATTGCAAGCAGCTAGAAAGAAACAATTCAAGTATTGTGGAAATACAATCAAGATAACACAAGATCTAGCAACTTCTACATTAAGGGACTGAAGGGCGTGGAATATCATATTCCAGAAGTCAAAGGAACTAGAACTAAAACCAAGAATCACCTACCCAGCAAAATGAACATAATGCTTCTGGGGAAAAACTGGTCTTTCAATGAAATTGGGGACTTTCAAGCATTCTTGATAAAAAGACCAGAGCTGAAAAGAAAATTTGACTTTCAAACACAAGAATGAAGAGAAGCATGAAAAGGTAAACAGCAAAGAGAAGTCATAAAGGACTTACTAAAGTTGAACTGTTTACATTCCTACATGGAAAGACAATATTTGTAACTCTTGAAACTTTTCAGTATCTGGGTAGTTGATGGGATTACACATACATACATACACACACACACACACAGAGCACAGAGTGAATTGAATAGGATGGCATCATATCTTTAAAAAATGAAATTAAGTGGTGAGAGAGAAATATATTGGGAGGAGAAAGGGAGAAATGGAATGGGGCAAATTATGTCTCATAAAAGAGGCAAGCAAAAGACTTTTTAGTGGAGGGAAAAAGAGGGGAGGTGAGAGAAAAACATGAAGTTTACTCTCATCACATTCCACTAAAGGAAGGAATAAAATGCACACTCATTTTGGTATGAAAACCTATCTTACAATACAGGAAAGTGGGGGAGAAGGGGATAAGCAGGGTGGGGGGGATGATGGAAGGGAGGGCAATGGAAGGAAGGAGCAATTTGAGGTCAATGCTCTTGGGGAGGGACAGGATCAAAAGAGACAATAGAAGCAATGGGGGGCAGGATAGGATGGAGGGAAATATAGTTAGTCTTACACAACATGACTATTATGGAAGTCATTTGCAAAACTACACAGATATGGCCTATATTGAATTGTTTGCCTTCCCAAAGGGAATGGGTGGGGAGGGAGGGATGAAGAGAAGTTGGAACTCAAAGTTATAGGAACAACTGTCAAGTACTGTTCTTGCTACCAGGAAATAAGAAATACAGGTAATGGAGTATAGAAAGTTATCTGGCCCTACAGGACAAAAGAGAAGATGGGGACAAGGGAAGTCAGGGATGATAGAAGAGCGGGCAGATTGGTGATAGGGGCAACTAGAATGCTTAGTGCTTTGGGGTGGGGGAGGGGACAAATGGGGAGAAAATTTGGAACCCAAAATTTTGTGAAAATGAATGTTAAAAGTTAAGTAAATAAATTTTAAAAAAAAGAAAACAGTCCCCCCTCCAAAAAAAAAAAAGAAATAGAAGCCCTATCTTACACTATATGAAATATTCTTTCAGCCCCGACTTATTTTCTACAAAAAAAAAATCATGTGTCATTATTTCTTCTCCAGGACTATCACTGATTTTTACATTGTTCAGAGTTACAATTTCTTTTTTTTACAACCTTATATTGTTAATGATATTGTTCACTTGATATTACCTCCATGTCTTAGTATATCTCTTTCCCTTCTGATCCAAGAGAGCAATATCTTGAATATTAAATATCTAAGAAATAATAAGAGAGAAGAGGAAAAAGTCTCAAGATTCGACTAACAAAATTACCAAGCCCAATATTATGCAATTTCTACCTTTATAAAGAAAATGGAAAAGTTGTTCTTATATGCCTTTTTTTTGGGTTTTGGTGATGGTCACAGGTATATCCACTCTGATGAAGGATAGGGTAGATTAAAGGCATTGTGGGAGTTGAAGAGGCTAATAAATGGGGGAGAAGGGAGTCAGGATGTTCATGGGGACATTGACTTTTATGCTGAAGTTCTTCCGTATAATGGCAGGAGTTGGCAAAAAAAAAATCATTTACTTTGCAGGTCTTAGAGTAATTCACTTAGCTTTCTATGATATTTGGGACACAAGTATTTAAGACTGATTTTGTTTCACAAGTTATGGTCCTTTAAGCATGGTGTTACTTCTCTGTCTGCTTTCTTTTTTATTATTTTGGAGGGGGGGGATTCATCGGAAGAATAATAACCTTCACTCTTTCCCTTCATTTTAACTATGTATAATACATTTTAAATATGTGTCTTCTACATAACAAATTGTTTGATTTTACTTCATAATTCATTTTGCCACCCTCTTCCATAGTATGGGTGAGTTCATCCCAATTACATTTACCAGCATGATTATTGTTTATTTTTACCTATTCAGTTTAAATTTGATTTCAGATTTAATGACTATGTGATCCTAAATAAGTTGCTTTATGTCTCTACCTCGGTTTCCTTAATTATAAAATGGAAATAATAATGACACCTACTTCTCAGGGTTGTTGTGAAGATTAAATAAGAAAATTGTGTGTAAAGAGCTTAACACAACGTCTGGCAAATGGTAAATGCTTAATAAATGTTTGTTTCCTTCCTTCTGTAAAAAAATAAAAAATAAAAAAATAACAGCACCTACCTTTCAGAGTTACGGAGAGGATCAAATGAGCTATTATTTGTAAAGTGTTTAGTAAACCTTAAAGCCTTCTATAAATGTTATTATTATCACTACTGTGCTATATGAATAGCAAATATGAGGAATTCAGAGGACTATAAGAAATCACATAGTACAACAGAAACTGAATTTTGAGTCAGAAGAATTCAGAGGGCCTAGATTTGAATTTCAGCTCTGCTACTTAGTCCTTATGTGACCTTGGACAGGTCACCTACCTGTAAAATGAGGGGGTTGGATTCAATGCTAGCTAAGGTTCCAAATTTTCAATTTCTGAAATTACTTGTTCTGAACTGATGCAGAGTAAAAGAAATAGAAACAGAAACAATACATGCAATTAACTACCACAGTATAAGCAAAAGCAGAAAAAAAAAAGCACTGGAACCCAGAATCAAGGCAATGACAAACACTGAATCCAGATGGCAGATGAGTACAGAAGCTGGATGGGACCAACACAGGCAGACTCAGTTGCTGTATTTGTTTAGCTTTGCTTGACTTTCTTTGTTACAAAGTAAGGGTCTTGCTGCATAGAGAGCATTTAAGGAAATAATTGTGTTGTGGGGAAAAAACATGTAGACATCAGCAAACATTTCTTTAAAAAGAAAACTGTTAAGTATTATGGTTTTGACTACTTAAATACTCCCCAAAATTGAATTCATTTCTAGGATTTTAAGAAATAGGAACACTGCCTCACTCTCCACAAGCAAACTCAAACAGTTACAGAATAATATCCAAATCATGTGTACAAAAAGAGGTGAGCATCCCCAAATTCACTGCTATCCCAAGTCCCCACTTTAGCCTCATCTAGGGAAGTAAAACCACACACATGCATGGCTCAATCCCAGGCAAACCTCTTGGTTCAGGTCACCAAACTGTCTATGTTGATCCACAGATGTTAGGAGTCAATGGAGTTTTATAATGAGTTACACAGAGATTTGGCCGGAGCACTCTTGGATGAGCTAACCTTGGCAGCTTTTCGATATTCCAGTCATAAACAGGTTTGATAAGGCTAAACACAGGGTTAGTAGAGGGTTAGTAGAATTCTCTGGAGTTGGGGGCTACACTTATGGATATTTTTCAGTCATTCTAGCTGTCATTCTCTGCATCTTGCTCTCTACCCCTCCCAATTCATCTTGTAGGTGAAAGAGTCTGATGTAACTGGTCACACCCATGTATGCGCATGCGTGCATGCACATACACACACATACATAAGTTAAGAGATATCTGACTGTGGTCAGGGGAGACTTCATAGAGGTGTTGGGTTTGACCCCCATAAAGAGTCTCCATTTGCACAGATCACAGTTCTCGCAATATGAGACCAAAAGAATAGGTGAGAATGTGGATGGCTTACCCCCTCTGCTAGAATACTTCAAAACATATGTCCTAATGACAATGAGTTTTCACAGACTGATTCATAGAACATAATTATGTGAACTGGAAAGGCCTTTGACACATAGATTGTTAGAACAGAAAGAGACCTTAGAGAATCACCTGGTTCAACCCCATATATACACACACATTTGCATGCCACATACATGCATTTATACACATACCAAAAAATGTGTTCACACACATCCACATACTCACACACATACTTGGCAGAAGAGAAAACTGAGACTCAGACAGGAGGCATTGTCATGAGCATCCTTCACATCTGAGGTCAGCACATTTCTCATGTCTGATTAGACAGGTAAATTTTATGACCACTGAACAATATTGTCCATTTCATGGTAAGGCACTGGTCGAGAACCTCGTTAGAAACCAAATTACTACCTGCACCAGGTTTACACTAATGTATTGACAGCTAGAGCACTCATTAAATGAACCATGAACCCAATACCCTTACATCACTTTCAACTGAATCAAATCCAGCTCTCCTGCCAAGACCTACCAGTGTGATATCCTTAATGTTTAGCATGTTCAGGGGGGACCTGAGATCATTTCAGACAAAGAGAAAATTGTAGAGCCACGAAGCTACGCAGACTCGATTGGACACATGGTAGGCATACTACCAGGCAGCTCTGAGCTTCGAGATGATAATTGATTCTAATTGACTACTTGGTGGGGACATCTCGGCAGCCATGACTCTGTGTTTATAGATCTGCCTGCACAGCACTGCTTTCTACAGGCCTGCTCCCTGGTTCTTAAGCATCATAACAAATCTGCTCCATCCTAACAGAGCTAGAGGGAAAAAAAAGGGATCAAGGGAAAGGGAAAGGGGAGAGGGGCAAAGACTGATCTAAACAAAAGTAATCTGCAGGAAAAAGAGCAAAGAAAATCTTCTTTGGATCCTTTGGATGAAGGTGTGGAAGGGAATTAAAATATTTTCCTGGCATAAAGATGCTAACTGGGTTTCCAGTGTGCTTTCTCTTTCAACCCCACATAATGATGCCCAAATGAAATTTATTTTGCAATAATGGCACTAAGAAATGGTTAGGGGAGAATGTTTAACCAAACTAAGGATGAAGAAGACATTTTGAGTACATAAAATTAAAAAACTTTTGCACAGACAAAATCAGGGAAGACAGAATCGAAGAAAAATGGAGAAACAGGAGATATGTGCATCAATTATCATTGATAAAAATGACTGTTGATATCCAAAGTTTGCGAAGAATTGACTCAAATGACACCGAGTCATCCTCCAATGGATAAAGGATATGAACAAATAGCTTTCAAAAGATTTGCAAACTATGAAAATCCACTTGAAAACATGCTCTAAATCATTAATAGTGAGAAAAAATGAAAGGAAATTTGAAATTTTGTCTCACATCATGCAAATTAGCAAAGATAACAAAACATGAGAATTGCCAGAGGTGGAAGGGCTATGAAAGGATAAGCTATGAAGTGGTTCAACCATTCTTGATGGCTTTCCATTTAGAATAATACAAGAAAAGTAGCATTACTCTTTAATCTACTGATTCCTGCTCCTGGAAATATGTCCTAAAGAAGTCAGACAGAAACAAAGGTTCAAAAACATAACACAAAATTGATAGCAGAATTCTTTGTGGCAACCAAGAACTGGAAATAAAAGGGGTGCCCATTAACTGGGGAACAGCTTAAAACCATGGAATATGAATGTGTAATGGAGGATTGTCCAATGAATGTACACGTATTTCCTACCTGGGACCCTTGGTAAATCAGTTCAAAGTTAAACTGTCCACTACATTTAAATCTCTTGCTTTCTTGTTCTATTGCCGATTATATCTTGCCAGATTCCTTACTCTCATCATCTGCCTCCTTCTCAGTCACTCACATGCTGTTGAACAGAGAGGTATAAAATCTTGGAACCATGTGATTGGGTCTACTACAAATTTATGCTACATAATCTCAATTGAGCCCTCACCGCAGCAAGACAATCCATTTCCATTCTACCATAAGGTGAAACAGTGGATACAGTGCTGGGCCTAGAGTCAGGAAGACCTGATTTCATTAAAATCTGGCCTCAGACACTTAATAAATGTGTGCCCCTGGGCAAGTAATTTAATCTCTGTATACTTCAGTTTCCTCAATTATAAAATAGGGGTTATAACAGCACCTACCTCTCAGTATTGTTGTCAGGATTAAATGTGTGTTTGTCCTTCGTTGCCGAAGAAGACCATGCCATCAGAGAAATGATGACATGACTCACACTTGACTTTGTTTTGAGTGAGGAAGGGCTGTGCAAGTCACCAGCCTCACTTCTCCTCCACAGCCATCTGAATCCAGTGACCAGATATTCATCAGGATGACTGGAGATGACCCAGGATGAGGCAATTGGGGTTAAGTGACTTGCCCAAGGTCACATAGCTAGTGAGTGTCAAGTGTCTGAGGTGAGATTTGAACTCAGGTCCTCCTGACTCCTGCACTGGTGTTCTATCCACTGCACAGGATTAAATGAGCATATTTGTAAAGTGCTCAGCCCAGTGCTTTGCACTTATTGAGTGCTTAATAAATCCTTTTTTTATTCATTCATTCTTTATTTATTTCTCTTGAACTTCTGACACTGTCAATCATCCCCTTTCTCTGGATGCCCTCTCATTCTCTAGGTTTGAGGACGCTACTCTTTCTAAGCTTGAAGGCTTATCTGGCCTTTCTCTTCTGCAGCAATTCCAAACCACCTAAAGACACAAAACTCAGACTGTCTGGTTAAACATAATGGTGACCATTAACCGCCCTTCTTTTATACCTCAGATTCTTGGTTAATGCCCAGGGTATGTCCCTCAAGCTAATGTCCAGGCTAATGCCCTGCTTCCAAGATTCCATGGTTCAGCTCAGCTGCTTTAAGCTCTTCTATCCTGTCTCAGAACTGAACCAATCAGCTCTTTTTAATTTTACTTCAATCTCTGGACATAGTGTTTCCCACAAGGATCTGATGCTGGCCAAGTTCTCTTCTCTAGGAATGGTATAGCCAGTGGGGATCATTCCGATCAGCATGCTAGGCAGGATCTGGCCTCACTTTCATTATCATTTGTTCTTCCCAATCTGGGATGTAATGTATATCCTTTGGAGTGGATTGAGCATCACCAAAGAAAAAAAATGGTACCCATAAATAAGGCGGTGAAAGGTCCAGGGCTGGATCCTAGAGGTCACCCAATAGCAGCATGCCTCCTAGCCTCAACAAGTTTCTGTCCAATGTTCACTCCACTCCTTCTGACCCAGTGCTCACTCCACTTCACACCAAGCATAGGACACTTGCTCCCAGATCCCCTTTCCCTTTATCTGGCTACTATGGTTGGTTGGCTGGTTATTGTCCTTTGTGAACAAAGAGGACCAAAGGTACAGTGTGTCTGACTGTGGCTGATCAGACCAATGGCTCTTCCACAGGTCAGGCACAAATAGCTGATGTGAACATTTGGAACACCGATGTCTCTAAATTTGTGCATCTCACATTCCTTTTGAGCCACTGCAATTCAGCTTTCCTCACGGAGCAGAGTCTTATTTGATACAGGCACACCATGCTGGGTGGTCCTGTTCTGGCTCCTATAAATAACTTAGCAGAAATGCAGGTGCCATCATCCACTACTCACTTGAGCACTCAGGGCAGGTGGGCAGACCAGGGTAATCTCACACACAATGTACAATGCACCATCCATACCCTCTTCTACCCCTTCACCGCACAATGTCCATTTATAGTACGATGCAGATAACATGGAAGGGTTGGCCATGGGGCAAAGTGCATTCTCAGTCAAGCTTACAAGGCCAAGAGATAGCCTTGTTTTACTCAGAACTTCTAGAGTTCAGTGACTTCCCATGAACACCTCCACATCTTAAAGTACCCTGGTGTCTTCCCAGCAGCTGAGCCCATGTGCTCGGATTCTGGAGTGGAATTTTGAAATGTTGAGAGCAGAAAGCAGATGGGAATACTGTGCTAGCTCTGGTCACATCCCTCTAACTGTTTATGGGTGTTGTTTTTTCCAAGCTGTTAGCCTGTCTCTAAAAAAATAAAAATAAAAAGACTCTTAATATTCTCTATAAACATGTTACAAATGAAAGGAAATGTGCCCAGTAAAAAGCCCTAAGTGATACACTGTGGTTGTAAATGCTTTGTTCAATAGCATAAAATGTGCACGGTCTTGGTTAGTTGCAGAGCACCATTCAGTTTGGAGACAACAGGACACCTGGAAGACATTTAGCTCCCACTGAGGAACTTGGAAGCACAATCCTCCCCGCTCCCCAAAAAATTACCCCAAATTCGACTATTAATGGTGATGTGTTCCACATTCCTCACCATCATGAATTTGTAGAGTCAGTCCTAGTAAGGGGCAGAACTGGCAACCTCTATCTTCACTTTTTAGAATCCTTCTCAAATGTTACCACCTCTATAAAACCTTCTCTTCTCTGACCCAGGAGTGTGGCCTTGAGGCTTCATGGATTCAGCCAAAGGGCTGCACTTGAGGACCTAGAGGGACACATGTGGCCTCAAGGCCGCAGCTTTTCCACCCTTGATGACCAGTTGAAATATTATCTCCTGCTAAAAATTTTCCCAAATCTCTTTGCCTAGACCTCTCCTTTGCCTCTATTACTTTCTACCTCATAGAGATACATATTTGTATTACATGAAACAACTAGGTGGCACAGTGGATAGAGCACAGGCCAGGAGTCAGGAAAACTTCTCTTTCTGAGTTCTAATCTGGCTTCAGACACTTACAAGCTGTGTGACCCTGGGCAAGTCACTTCATCCTGTTTGCCGCAGTTTTCTCATCTGTAAAATGAGCTGGATAAGGAAATGACAAACCACTCTGGGCCTGGAGTCTGAAAGATTCATCTTCCCAAGTTCAAATCCAGCCTCAGACACTTCCTAGCTGTGTGACCCTGGGTAAGTCACTTCACCCTATTTGCCTCAGTTTCCTCATCTGTAAAATGAGCTGGAGAAGGAAATGGCAAAACTCTCCAGTATCTCTGCCAAGAAAACCCCAAATGGGGTCATAGAGAATCATACAGAACTGAAACGACTGAACAACAACCAACCAATATGTCTGCTTTTCATCACTCTAGAATCTTTGTATACACACACAGTGAGGGCACCCCTGGTGAAGGGACAAGAAGGGAATAGACGGGGTTTTGCAAGTCATATTCTAGAGCAGGACACAATTAACTAAGAGGTCCAGAGAATATAGGATTCTACTAACACTTAATGTTTATTTCCTGAAAAAAAGCATTTGATTTATTAGTGTAAAATGTGACCATAAATGGCTCTTCTCCAACAAGTTGTCTCTCATGCAAATGCTAAAATCAAACAAGATTTCCGAAAATACGTGACAAGAGAAAATTTTGTTTAACATCCCTCTGGACGTTAATTTCAAGCAAGCAATGCTTGCCAAAGGGAGTTTCCATTGTCATGGTGGACATTCAGTACAAAACTGAAGTTGAAAAGAGATTCCCTATAGATTGTGAGGTCCTCCAGGTACTCCTGTCTGCAAATGACATTGTACTAATTGCATTGAGCCCCAGAACATCACATCACAGAATGTTCTAAATGAGATCCATGATCACTCAAAAGACTTCAGTCTCACAATCCACATAATAAAAACCATGCAGATAAAAAATGCTTATTATTCAGACTATGATAGGCAATTAGACCCCAGAGCTGGTCCATCAGTATAGAGTATTTATCTTGGATAGATGCTGCAGGTGGGCAATGATCTAGGCCTATAACTGAATAAGAGGAGGAGAATGGACTGTATTGCCTTTGCGAGAGACTACAGTGCTTTTAATATCACCAAGTTTCTTATTGCAACAAAGCCGTATCTTTTTAATATTATATTCTTTCAGTGCTACTGTATGGTTGCAAGTCATGGAATACTATAGTTGCCCCAAAAAATTAAGTTGTAAGTCACCCAATGGATGGTGGAGAAATTTATAGTGTGAATAGGCATGTTACTAAGAAGACCATTGCCCCAAAAGTGACGTAAAGGACATATTCAAATCGATGTATGATTGGAAAGGGAGGTGGACCAGTCATGTAATGAGTACAGATAAATGACAGATAGCCCTCATGCTACACTTGTATCTACATGGTGTCAAGAGAGTCAGAGGAAGGCCACACTTTGGGCAGACTCATTGAGAAGGGTTTATAAAAAGAAAGACAAGAGTCACAAATGATCAGAAAGAACCAACAGATTGTAACCCATAATGTTGGAAGATGTTCCCACTTTGATGATGCTGGATTCACAGATCAATAAGGGAATAAGCAGAGGAGCCAAGAAAAGAAAATCAGCATTTATTAAGCTCCTACTATGTGCTGGACATTGTGCTAACAGCTTAACAAATCATCACATTTGGTCAATGTACCTACTTCATAGGGTTGTTGTAAGGAAGGTGCTTTGCAAACCCTAAAGTGCTATAGAAATGTAAGCTGTGATGATGATGTGATGTGTTAAGATGATAATAATGTTAAAGTTTCCATTATATCACTATCTTTTTTTACCTTGTCTTTTCCATTAGCCTAAAGCTCCTTAAGGGAAAGAATTGTATCATTCATAGGATGAGAGGATGTGGAGCCTCCCCAGAGCTCAGCACAATGCTTTGAAACATAGTAGGTATTGACTCATTGATAGACCACTGAACTAGGAATCAGAAGCAGGACAGGTGACCTATCGGGGCAGGAAGGCTGCAGCTGATGCCGCTGATGAACCAGTAGATAAAAGTTAGGCACTCCCGTGCTCCTTATACTAGCTCTTAAATAGTGACTGAAGAGTTGATTGTTTTGATGGAAGGAGAGTGAGAGGGAATGAAGAAGAGGAGAAAAGAAGGAAGAGCAAAGGAGAAAGCAAGAAAGGTTGGTGAGACCCTTGTGGCAGATTAGTGTCACTCTGCAGAATTGAGTTACCTGAGTAGATTTTCCTGCACTTATGTCCCCCTGGGATGTGTGTGTATGTGTGTATGTACACATGTTCCTGAAAGAAACCCCAAAATGAAAATTCCTAAGAATGTTTTAACAAATTCAAAGGTTTCAGCTCAATGAAAAATTATTGGTAGCAGATAGAAAGAAAGAATTCAAGTATCAAGGAACCACAAGTATCAGGAACACACAATTTAGCAGCCACCACTATGAAGGAGCAGAAAGCTTGGAATATGATATTCCAGAAGGCAAAGAATAGCTTACAACCAAGAATAATACCCAGCAAAACTAAATATAATCCATGAGTGAGGGATCATAAAGAAGTAAACAAAGAAACAGTTTACAGTCTATTATGAGGAGATGATACACGTGTTCCCGCAGACCCCTATCACCATCAGGTGTCATGGAGAGAGGCTGGACGGGTTGCCTGGAAGTGATCCTGCTATGGTTTGATGATCTTAAGAATGGAAAGGGAGAGGAAGAGGAATATACTAATGGGGGAAAAGGGGAGAGGAAGAATGGGGGAAATTACCTCACATACTTGGGGTATATAAGTAGAAGTCTATACAAACAAGGAGGAAAAAGTAGGAGGAGCAATTGATACTTGAACCTCACTGTCATCAAAACCGGTCAAAGGAGAGAAAAATATGCATACGCAATTGCATACAGAAATATGTTTTGCTCAATAGGGAAACTAGAGGAAAGAGGCAGAAGAAAGAGGGAGGAATAAGAGGAAGGGTAGATTAAAGGAGGGAGTCCTAAGCAAAATAAACTCCAGCTAAGGATATGCAAAAATATTTATAGCTGCTGTTTTTGCAGTTGCAAAGGATTGGAAACTGAGGAGCCACCCATCAACTGGGGAATGACTGAACAGATTGTGGTATATCAATATGATGGAACACTACTGTACTGTAAGAAATGATGAATGGAATGGTTTCAGAGAAACCTAAGAAAATTTGTACCAGCTGATGCACCGTGAGATTTGCAGAACCAAGACAACAGTTTCTACAGTGACAATAATATGTTAAAGATAAACAACTTTGACTTAGGAACCCTGATAAACACAATGACCAATCACAATTCTAAAAGACTGATGATAAAACATGCTACCCACCTCCTCCTAACGGAGATGTGATGGACTCAGGGTGCAGATTAAAATATACTTTTGGACATGGCCAATGTGGGAAATTGTTTTGCTGGACTATGTGTGTTTATAACAGGGTTTTGTTTTTCTTTCCCTCTCAGTGAGAGGGGCAAGGGAAGTGAAAGAAGGTGAATTTGTTACTGAAAAATAAAATTTAATCTAAAACAGCAATATATCCTTATTACAAGGGAGTATTCTAGTAAGGGACAGGGGAGCCTTGGCTCAGTGAAAAGTGTGTTTGATGTAGAATCAGAGGTCCTGGGTTCAAATCCTTGATCTTCCACTTACTACCTGTATGATCATAGACAAAACACTTAACCTCTGTGGGCTTCAATTTCCACATATGTAAAATGAAAGGATTAGATTAGAGGACCTCCAAAGTCCCTTCTAACCCTCTATCTATGATCCTATGATCATATAAAATAGTGATACAGAAGAGATATGGAGAGAGAGGGAGGGAGGGAGACAGAGAGAGATAAATAAATAAAATAAATCAATAAAACATTTTTTAAATTGCTGAAATAGGTGATGTGGACTTCATTTACCCTAAATGAAAAGCTCACACAGCAGAGGAAGTAAAACTAATAATGCAGTTCATATTGTCAAGTGCCATACGTATGTAGATAGAGGAAATACATATTGACATCATAATAATAAATATGTAAAGAAAGCTCATGGTTTGCCAATAAAATCATTTACCATGTTGCTGACTTGACTATAAAACAGTAAATGCTTTATAGCCAGTTCCTCAATTTGATTGATGCCTAATTAAAAATTCACTCAACTCAACTTCAGGCATGTCTGATTCCTTTGAAGTTGTTGCTTGAACCTATGCAGACCTAATACTGTTTAATGGGAGGGAGAAGCATTTACTTGGTGCTCAGAAATAACCTCCAAAATTGCAAACCTGCATAAAGTCTGTAACTACATGCAGAAAGAGAGCAGTGGCATATTTCAAAAGGGCTTGGGATACAGGAGTCCTGGGTTGGAGACCTGATTTGGTCACCAACCCTTTGGGGGACCCCTTCTCTGAGGTCAACATTTCTTCTTCATTTCCTCATTCATTCATTCATGAAACAAGCATTTTTAAAGCCCCTTGTGTATATGAGGCATAGTGCTAGGTGTTGGGAACATAAAGACAGAAATGAAAGAGTCCTTGCCTTCAAGGAGCTTCATTCTATTGGAAGGAAACAGCATGTCAGAGAAGACACAGAGAGAAGAAGGAGGAGGAGGAAAAGAAGAAGGAGAAGGAGGAGAAAAAGAAACATTAGAGTAAGTATTTGAAATCAGGACCTAGGATCCCAAAGCTCCTACTCTTTTTAGAGTGTACCAGCCTGCCCCTATCTTCCGAGGCAGCCAATCCCACTTTAGAATAACTCTAATTGTTCCAAAGTTTTTTCTTAGACAAGTGTTCCCTTCTCTAAGATTGCCATCCCTGGTGACTTTCAACTGTTCAGTATATAGAAAAGCTCTAGTCTACTCACTATTTTAGTTATCCTCTTCTTTAAGAGGGCCAGGATTCAAATCCCAGCTCTGCCACCTGTATAACCACAGGCAAATCTTGTTATGTAATACCACTGTCATTCTTCTTTATTACTTTCTATTGACTTTATTTGTAAATGAACTCTTTGGGTTTCAGTTTCCTCTTTTGTAAAATGAATAGATTGACTTAATTGGTTTTCAAGTCACTCCCACCTCTAGATCTTGGCTCCTAAATGTGACCTGATGAAAGTCTCTTCCCCTCCCTGGGACTCAGTTTCTCCTTCTGTAAAATAAGGAGGTTAGACCAGATGCCTCCAAGGGCCCTTTCACTTCTTAATCAAGGATCCTATGATCTAGTCAATCATTCAGCTAGTCAATGTCCTCCCCAAAATGCAATGTCCAAAAATGAAACACAATACTCCCGATGTGGACCACCAGGAGGAGAGGGGACCATAACTTCCCCCATGACAGACACCCTGCCTCTCTGAAGGCTGCCTAAGATTATAACAGGTATGAGTGAAACAACCCTACATGGACCAGTAGGTCATTCAGGAAGACTGAAGAATGTTTCATCTGTCATTGGTATCATTGAACACTACTATTAGAAGGGCTCTGAGGGGCCATCCAATCCAGTCTGCTTATTTTACAGAAAAGGAAACTGAGGTCCAAAGAACTCAAATGACTTGCCCAAGGTCTCATATAGGATCATAAATCTGGAGCTGGAAGACATCATCAGAGGCCATCAAATCCAATGACCTCATTTACAGAGGGAGAAAGTGAGACCCAACTAGTGAGTGCCGTAACCTAGCCACAAACCTGGAGTTCCCAGCTCCTCTCAATTACTCTTTCCCCTCCCCCCTCCAACCTCCTCACCTAATTTGTAATCCAAACAGGTCCCTTCTCATATGGCAGAGATGATGTGTCAGTGGAATTTGCCCACTCAGATTAGGGGCCAACTCATTCTTAATAAATGCTCCACAGATAAAGAAGTGAATTATCATGCGGTTTAAACTCCAAGAGGATTTTGATCACTTTTCATGGGCTCTGAAAGCTTGTTTTTATTAATATATGGAGTAACAACATCCTGTAAACAACTCATCCTCCTTAGATTGACTCCCGTTAAAGAATGTCCTACTTAAATGCTCACAATTGACACTTGAACATGAAATACCGCCGCAAATAATAAGGATATTGTAGATGTATTTTATACCTCTCTTTCCCAAATCAAAAGGTCTCATAAATACAGTCTCTAAAAGTGTCAGTGGGGGAGTTAACATAACTGTACAAGCAATAAGCCTGACCTTTCGATGTGATTTATTTCCGACTCACCCAATCTTTTTTTATTAAAAGTGGCACATCTAAAGCAGAATTAAATCCTATTATAGCAGGTGTGTGAACAGATCAGCCTCACTCCCTGCCATTGGCCCGCTCTAATCATAGTTATCTTATTTCCTAGGGAAGAACCTGATTGAGGTGGCGGGGTGCTTTTGGAAAGTGTTGGACATCCCTTCATAGCAAGGAAATGGGATCTCTGAGGGGGGGGGGGAATACAGCAGAGCCTGGACACTGCAGAGAACAATGTGAAAGGGTCTAAAAAGGGCTAGATGTGGAGTTAGACAACCAGGTTAGAACTCTATCTCTGGCTCTTACAAGCTGGGACACTGGCCAAATCACTTTGCTCCTCTGGGCCTCAGTTTCCTCTTCTGTAAAATAAGGGGGTGAGACTAGATGGCCTCTGAGCTCCCTTGAAGCCCTAGATCCAGGAACCTATGCTCCTTGATGCATTTGAGAAAGTCATCATGGGAAATATGTTCTCACAAAGTTTCCTCAAGATTATTTCTATCTGGTCCTTAGTCAGCTAGAAATACTATTCAGAGAGTCCAGAGAGGAAGCAATTGAAATACGTAAGGCTGACTACTGGGTGAGAATTCGGTTCTGCTCCAGCCCAGACAGAACATTGTCTCCTGAGGCCTGGAGAAGTTGAGGCCTGTACCAGGGGAAGGAGGTGCCCACAGGGTGGGAATGGGAGATCCCAGCACATCACTGCTTTGAAAACACTTTTTTCAGATGTCTTGGGACAAGCGAGTGGGGATAATGATGGCTACCGTTCCTATGGCACTGGAAACTCACGTTTCCCACAGGCATCTTAGAAAGGTAGCTAACAAAACAGAGACAGCCAGAAGAGAGTGTCAGCCTCATTCTGAATGAACCAAAGCCCACCTACCCATCCTTCTGCCTTGGCTCATCAAGGTTTTACTTCTTTATTTTTCCTATCTCCAATAGTTCCTTCCTAGGGAGCTCAGAGGTTGTGTAGTGGATAAAGGGCCAGACTCAGGTCAGGAAGAACCAAGTTCAAATCCTGCCTCAGATGTCTACTAGCCATGTGACCCTGGGCAAGTCATTGAACCTCTGTCAGCCTCAGTTTCCTCAACCATAAAATGGGGATAATAGCACCTACCCCTCAGGGTTTTCATGAAGATCAAATGAGATAATATTTGTAAAGTGCTTAGCAGTGCCCATCGTACAGTAGGAGATTAATAAATGCTTGTTTCCTTCCTTCTTTCTTGGCCCACACAGTCAGGCTGCCTGAGTGTGGGATGGAAGATAAAGCCAGATAGAATGCAAAGTCTTATTCTCAAGAGAGAGAAAGATTTTAGCAAGCATTTATATCGGTAATACTGTGCCAACAGGGCATGTGCGGAGTTTAGGAAGGCCTAGCCCCTCTAGCATGAGAGCTTGCTGAGCCCTTTTCAGGGCTGCTCAGCCACCTTTGGTGTCCATGTGATTCACCTCACTCTCACCTGTACCACCAAGAAGCTGTAACATGTTCAACAGCTACACCCTGGTAAACCGAGTCAGGGTAAACCAGGTTGAGGGTAACTGACAGGCCTCGAATATGTCAGTGACTTATGAGGATGTCTACCTCAAGCGTGGGAAGACTTCTGCTGGCGGAATGGGTGGATAAGAACAATTTGAAGCAGGTATCGCAGAGAGCTTAGAGTTCGGTCAGACGCCTAAGATGGCAAGGTCATCTTCTACATCCTGGGCCAATCGCCAATCAGCCTGACTTTTATCTTGCCAGGGGACTTTGATGACTCAGGAAGAGTGAGGCTAACAACTTTGTGCAGCTCTGCCTCACTTAAATTCAATTCATGGCAAGTCAAGACATCATCCATCATCTACCACCCCGACATCATGTTATCAGTGGCCCTCTTCAAAAACGAAGGATGAACAACGGCCACAAGCGGACTGATGCCAGATGCCTGGCCATGTCAGATCTTCACCTAACATTCTCCATCATTTCCCCACCTCCAGACTACTTCACTCCAGTCTGCCTGACACATATCCTTAGATCAATCTCTTGAAATGATGGTTTGTGTAGCTCACTTCCCTACCTGCACAAAAATATCAGTATCTCCCCATTGCCCAAAAGGATCAAGTACAAAGTCCCATGCACTTAAGTGCCAACTCTGTCATTTAGTTACTATGTAACCTTGAATAAGTCACTTCTCTCTGAACCTCAGTTTGCTTATCTGTAAAATGAGGATGAGAAGACTTATTTCACAGGATCATAGATCTAGAGCTTGAATGGACCTCATTGTAAAACTTAAAATATTACATGGAATATGAGTAATTCGTCGTTATTACCCAAGGTTCTGTGAGATCTGGCCCCCAATTATGTTTCCAGTCTTCTTTCCCACTATTCCCCTCTACTTTTTAAAAGGTGGCTGACTCTCCAGCCCCTGGATATGCACCTTGCCTTCCCATATCTACATCCCTGCTCTAACCCTTCCAGTTGGGCTCCCTATCCAAACCAACTTTCATCCAAGGTAATCTTCCTAAAGCAAATGTCTGACTATATCACCCCTCTACTTAATGAACTCCTGGATCAAATACAAAATCCCATCTGACTTTTGAAACCCTTCACAACTTGACCCCTTCTCACTTTTCTAGTCTTTTTACATTTCCATCCTCTCAATAAACTCTCCAATCCAGCAACACCAACTTTCTTGTTACATTACTTGAATGTGACACATGATGCTCATCTCCAAACTCCATGCTTTTGCACTTGTTACCCCCTATGCCTGGAATGTTCTCTCTCCTCATTTTCACTTTCTGACTACTCTGGCTGCTCAAATCTTACCTAAAGCTGCCAGGAAATGTCTCCCAACCCACAGAGCCTTCCCTCTGAGATTACCTTCAGATACTCAATCTATATCTTGCATGTACCTAATTATGTACATGTTATTGAGAGGTAATGGAGGATAGAAGGGCCTGATGTGCTATGGTCCATGGGGTCACAAAGAGTCGGACGTGACTGAATGACTGAACAACAAAGCTACATTCCCTCCCAATTAGAATGTAGGCCCTTTGAAGGCAGAGACTGTAGTTTTGTCTTTATATTCTCCAGTGCTTAGGAGGAGAGAGTGAGGCTGGTGACTTTGCCCAGCCCTGCCTCACTTAAATTCAATTCACTTGCATGTCATGGCATCACATCCCTGATGTCATGGTCCTCTTTGAAAAGGAAGGAAAAACAGCAGCAGCCCTTAGCACAGTGCTGGGCACACAGTAAATGATTAATAAGTGCTTGGTGACTGACTGCCAGAATTCCATTTGCAGGAAAGGCCCTCTCCTCAGCCTGCCCCATCTCTTATGTGTTGATATCCCACCCCTCCTTCAAAGGCCACCTCTCCAAGAAACCGTCTCTAATCCTCTCAGGCAGAGGTTACCTCTCCCTCCTCAGAAGGCCTGGAGTATCACAGCCTATGTCTTGTGTGCATGTCTTATGTCCTTTAGCTAGGACATGAGCTCTAGAAGAAAAGAGGCATCTCCCCAAGGCCCCAGGCCAGAAAAGGGCCTGGGTAAAAGCAGCCCACTTCCATTTCTCTATACTCCTAGAAACTCAATTGGCATTTGATGGAAATGTTCACCACCAAAGGACAAAGACAGTGGGTGCTTTTCTTGGAGCTGGCTAAGGACCCTCAGGTTTGACTTCAAAAAACCATCACAGAGTCAAAGCTCTAGAGCTGGGAAGGACCTCAGAGGTCAGCTAACCCAACTCCTTCATTTGACAAAAGAGGAAACTGAGGCCCAGGGAGGGGAAGAGACTTGTTCAAGGTCACCCATAGGCTCCTAGATCTAGAAACAGGAGGGACCTTAGAGGCCATCTAGCTCAACCTCCTCATTTAACAGACTAGGAAGTTGAGGTCCACAGAAATGAAACATATCGTCCAACTCAAATGAAAAGTGAGACCCTGAGATATCTAATAGCTAGCACTCATATAAGCAGTTTAAGGTTTGCAAAGTGCTTTACAAATATCTCATTTGATTTGAATGACCCTTAGAGGTAGGTGCTATTATCAAATTCATTTTACATTTGAGGAAACTGAGGCAGGTAGTGGTTAACTGACTTGCCCCAAAATCACACAGTCTGAGGCAGAATCTGAACTCAAGTCTTCCTGACTCCAAGACCAACACTCTATCCACTGTATGACCTAGCAGCCCCACTGTAGATATGGACAATGAGTTTGGCCCAGAATTGCAAAGCAGGAGGAAGGAAGCAGACAGTGGCCCCTCAGGAAAATCATCTGGTGTTTTCAAAGATCTGAAGTCTCTCTGTTATTCCAAATGTCATCTTCTTACCACTAATGTGATCCTGGCAATACCCTCAGCCTCTGAGGGATCCAAATGACAGATGACCCAAAAAGCAATGAGAAGTAACATGGCCAGTCATGTAGGTATCAGGAGAACAGGGGTCCAGTCTTAGTACTGCACTTGGCAAGGATAAGGATAAAGCTGGAACTTCCAGATGAGGAAAGGCCCTCTACTAATGCATGCAACCTTCTCTGAAACTTATAATTTTAGCTGGACTGAGACTTGCCCTGGGTCATACAGTCAACAGGTGTCTGAAGTGGGACTTGAAGTCAGGTATTCCTGGAACTGAGGCCAATTCTTTGTCCCTAAACCACACTGCCTCTCATAATATACGTAAGGTCATCTAATTCATAAATGATTGCTGTCATTTGTCTATATGACAGAACCTGGGAACCCCAGACCTGAAAAAGCATCCTCCAGTCTCACTGCTTGACAGGAGCTAGGCCCTGGAAGATAATGAGATCTCCTGGGTTTTTATTCCTCCATGCCTTCCCTACTACACCAGTGTCCCTATGTGGTCCAGGACCCATGACCATGGTCCCATTCCATATTGGCTCATCAGAAATAATGTCAATAAACCTATTCCTTCCTCAGAAAGAGAGCTTTCATTTTAGAAATAAAGTCTGGAAAAGCATCCAAACAACCCTCCCATTGAGACTGAATTTTGTGCCCACAGACAGTTGCTGGAGTTTTCATTTCTGTAATATTATCTGATAATTAACTGTGCTGGAGCTCTGAATCATATTGAGGGTATCAGACAGGAAGGCAGATTTTTTTCTATTGAAAACAAAAGAAAAATCAATTCCAGCCAATTCTGTTGTTGCATTTTATGAAGTTAAGGTGCTCAATGTAAATTAATGTTTTGAATTTATGCTTTTGATCAATAGGTATAATTATTGATTAGCATCACAGGAAGCCCAAAGTGAACCAGTCATTCTTGACACTGTGGTTTTGTGATGAGCAAACAAATCAAAAACCCCACTGTGCCAGAGGCTACAGCCTCGTGCCCCACCCCAGATTAGCCATTGAGGCAAAAGAGGAGAAATTGAGTCTCTTTCCTCCCCAACTTGTTCAGTAGAAAGGAATTGCAATGAAAAAGAGTTGAGGATTGCAGTGGGGGCATTTACTGGATTACATCAATTTCAATTTACATTTATTAAACACTTCATGTGTACAGGTTGATATTAGCAGCTAAAAGAACAGTAACAGCAGCAATAATTGACATTTATTTAGCAATTTGAAGTTTGCAAAGCACTATATAAACATTGCCTCACTTGAGCCTCCCATACATTCCTTCCCCCAAGTTGTTCACAAACTTTAACTGGAGGTTGAAACTAACAGGATCAAAGTTGATACAGATAAATGTAAAGTCCTGACCTTGGATTCAAAAAACCAATTGCATAAGTTCATGGTTATGCAGTCATTCCTTTGAAAAGTACATGGAGTTTTTCCATGGACTTCAAGTTCAACGTGAATCAGCCAGGGCATTAGGCAGCTAAAAACATTAACTTAATCTTAGGTTGTAGTGTCCAGGAAAATAATAGTCCTACTGTCCTCTGCCTTGGTCAGGCCTATCTGGAGTCTTGTGTTCAGTTCTGGCTACCACATTTTAGGAAAAATATTAATAAGCTGCATACAGCACATCTAAAGGAAGAAGAACATGAGAGTGAAGGGACATAAAACCACGTCACATAAGGATCTGCTGAAAGAGCTGCAAAAGTGCAGATTAGAAAAAGAAAATAGAAGGGGAACATGATACAAGACTTTAAATGCTCAAAGAGTTGCTGTGTGTGAGAGGGATTACACTGGTTCTACTTGGTGCTGAGGGCAAAACTAGGATTAGTGAATGGAAATTATAGGGAGACAGGTTTCAACTCAAGATAGGGAAAAGCTTCCTAAGAATAAAAGCTGTTTAAAAATGGAATGGGCTACTTCAAGTGCAGTTATTAGTTCCATTACTTAAATTGTTCAAATCAAGATTGGCTGGCCACTTGTAGATGCTTTAGAAGAGAGGATTCATGCTTCTTTTTTTTCCAGAGGCAATGGGGGTTAAGTGACTTGTCCAGGGTCATATGGCTAAATCAGTATCTGAAGGTGGATTTGAACTCAGAAGCTCCTGGTTCCAGAATAGGTGCCCTATCCACTACATCACCTAGCTACCCCTAAGATTTATGCTTCTAGTTGGGGTTGGATCAGACCACTTAAAGGTCCTTTCCAATTTCAAATATAAGAGGCACAATGATCTTTAGGCAAAAGTCAAGAAGTATAGCCTCCTAGGAAGCCCAAGTCTTCATTCTGAGTTTCAATATTTCACATTTGAAACATGTCCCGTAGGCATCCCCAACTCATTAGGTCCAGAACAACAGCCTGAGTGGCAGTCAGATGTGGTAGGACTAACAAGAACTGAAAACTGATAGATTTGCCCACCACTTGATAGGGTGGGCAAAAAGCAGTTTCACTTGTCTCCACTGCTGCTGTCCCTCTTGGCCTTCAAAGTTTCTATTCACTGCTTCTCCACCAAGCTGCTATTGGCCTCTATTGGAGTCACCATCTGTTGCTGTGATGATCTGTTGCTTCCTCATATGGTACATTACTCATCTTTTGTGAGACTGCCCCAGGCAAATATGCCTGGGCACTAATCACCATACTTTTCACTTCTACTGTTAGTCAGATATACCTGCTAGGTGGCTCTCAAGACTTTTTTCTGCTTTGATACTCCTTCCCTCCTGGAAAATCCCCCAGTCTTCCTCCTAGTTGGGTTGGAATGAATGAAGTCCTTTTGGCTACCATCAGCCCTCTGGCAGGGAGGGCTTAGCTCATGCTTACCTTAAATCATCTACCACTAACCTCCAGGAGGCATTTAGCAATATTGGTAGAGGGTGAAAGGAAATGGTGAACTTTGCTGACATTCTAGTCTTGAGGGTAAAGGAATCAGACCATCTGACATAAAATTTTATGATTCCAGAAAAGGAATATGACACGTATAGATAGATTCAGCACAAAATGATCAATTTCAAGCACATATCTTAAAAGTACCCCTACCAAAGAAATCATTAATTTTTGCAATATGGAAAAAAATGAGTATATAAGCAAATTTAAAATACTACCTGAGGTGTTGGAGGTGGCTCAAATACCAATATTCTCCTAGTTCAGATTTGATGTTGGAATGAAATGAGTTACTTGCAAGTCATTGAATGGTTAACAAAAGGGGATTTACTTTGTTCTGACACAATTGGAATATGCTAACAAAGACAGAGTAGCATTTATTTTCTCTGGATTTCTTCCCCCTTTGTTTCCATATAAAAATTCATCTGATCATCAGTGATGGGTTCATGGTACACCCTAAGAATGTTGGGGTGTCACCAGAAATGATGGAGTAAAGACAGGTGGGTTCCAGTGTCCTGAAAGAAATTCACTCAGACAGTTCTCCAAGTTAAAGAAAGGCATTTATGGGGGTGGAGCCAAGATGGCAGAGTAGAAGCATGGATCTGTTTGAGCTCTCCCCTCAAACCCCTTAAAATACCTGTAAAAATGACTCTAAACAAATTCTAGAGCAGCAAAAGTCACAAGATGACAGAGTGAAACAGATTTCCAGCCCAAGACAATCTGGAAGTCTGACAGGAAGGGTCTACTGCACTGGGCTCTGAGTGGAGCACAGACAGAACTGGAGCAGGCTTCAGGGTGCCGAATTATTGTGCCAAGGTTTTCCAGACTTCTCAACCCACAAACCCCAAAGATAGCTTCAAAGGTCAGTGAGAACGTTCTCCCACCTGGGTGAGAGGGGAGCATGGTCCAGACCCAGACCTAGCCTCAGCCCCAAGGCAGTGCAGCCACTACTGAGGCTGCTTCTGAAGCTCTCTGCCTACAGACAGTGAAGGAATCGAGCAGTTGATCTGGGTCTCAGTTCTGAGTGGTGTTCCTGGGGTAGGAGGAACGCTGGCATTTCAAAACTGGTGGCAGCTGTGGAAAGGGAATCCTACTCACAGATCCACAGCAGAAAAGAGTGCTTGTGGTTGCTCACAGACCAGAGAGCATACCAGGAGATGAGTAAACACCTCACCCTTGATTATACCATTTTGGAAGAACTAAAAACTTACAGGTCCCTAGAGATATCTCTGAAAACAGCTGCAAAAAACCTCTGAAACTTGGGGTAGTATACCCTTCACTTAACAATGAGCTCAAAAGTCAAGTAATTGACTGAGAAAATGTCCAAAAAGGGGGGGGGGAAGGCTATACAAGGTTACTTTCTTGGTGAAAAGTTATTGTCTTCCATCCTTATCAGATGAGGAAGATCAAAGCATACAACCAGAGGAAAACAGCAAGGGAAAAGCTCCTATATCCAAAGCCTCCAAAAAATATGCAATGGTCTCAGGCCATGGAAGAATTCAAAAAGGATTTTGAAAATCAAGTAAGTAGAGGAAAAATTGGGAAGAGAAATGAGTGATGTAAGAAAATCATGAAAAAAACAAGTCAAGAGTTTGCTAAGAGACCCAAAAAAATTCTGAAGAAAATAACACCTTTAAAAATAGACTAAACCAAATGGCAAATGAGGTCCAAAAAGCCAATGAGGAGAAGAATGTCTTAAAAGGCAGAATTGGCCAAATGGAAAAGGGGGTCCAAAAGCTCACTGAATAAAATAGTTCTTTAAAAATTAGAATGTACCCTTTGACCAAGCAATATTGCTTCCAGGACTGTATCCCAAAGAGATTGTAAAAATGGGAAAGGGTCCCATATGTACAAAAATATTCATAGCAACTCTCTTTGTGGTAGCCAAGAATTGGAAGTCGAGGGGATGCCCATCAACTGGGGAATGGCTGAACAAGTTATGGTATATGAATATAATGGAATACTATTGTGCTATAAGAAATGATGAACAGGAAGATTTCAGAGAGGCCTGGAAAGACTTATATGAACTGATGCTGAGTGAAAGGAGCAGAACCAAGAAAACGTTGTACACAGTAACAACCACAGTGTGTGAGGAATTTTTCTGGTAGATTTAGCCTTTCACAGCAATGCAAGGACCTAAAACATTCCTAATGGACTCTTGAGGCAAAATGCCTTCTTCATCCAGAAAAAAAACTATGGAACTGGATTGCAGAATGAAGCAGAACATTTTCTCTTGTGTTATGTTTTGTTTTGTCATGTTTTTTCTCATGTTTTCTCCCACTGATTTTAATTCTTCTATGCAACATGACCAACGTAAAAATTTATTTAATAAGAATGTATGTGTAGAACCCATATAAGATTGCATGCCTTCTTGGGGAGGGAGGGGGAAGGGAGGGGAGGAAAAATCTAAGACTTATGGAAGTGATTGTAGAAAACTGAAAACAAATAAATTAATTTAAAAAATATAATTTCTGAAATGTTTAACAAAATAAATGAAAATACAACGTAAAATAAAAAATTGAAAAATAAAAATTAGAATGAAATAAATGGAAGCTAATGACTTTATGAGAAATCAAGAAGTTATAAAATAAAACCAAAAGAATGAAAAAATAGAAGATAATGTGAAATATATCATTGGAAAAACAAGTGATCTGGAAAATAGATCTAGGAGAAATCATTTAAAAATTATTGGTTTACCTGAAAACCATGATCAAAAAAAGAACCTTAACATCATCTTCCAAGAAATCATCCAGGAAAACTGTCCTGATATTCTAAAACCAGAGGGTAAAATAGAAATGGAAATAATTCACCTCCTGAAAGAGACCCCAAAAGGAAAATTCCTAGGAATATTGTAGCCAAATTCCAGAGTTTTCAGGTCAAGGAGGAAATATTATAAATAGTCAAAAAGAAACAATTCAAGTATTGTGGAAATACAATCAGGATAACACAGGATTTAACAGCTTCTAAACTAGGGATCAAAAGACTTGGAATATGATATTCCAGAGGTCAAAGGAAATAGGATTAAAACCAAGAATCACCTACCCAGCAAAACTGAATATAATACTTCAGGGAAAAAATGGAATTTCAATGAAATAGAGGACTTCCAAGCATTCTTGTTGAAAAGACCAGAGCTAAATAGAAAATTGGACTTTCAAATACAAGTATCAAGAGAAACATGAAAAGGCAAACAGGAAAGAGAAGCCAGAAGGAATTCATTAAAGTTGAACTATTTACATTCCTACATGGAAAGTTGATATTTATAGCTCATGAGACCTTTCTCAGTATTAGGGTAGTTAGAGTACATATATGTAGGTGTTTATGTATGTGTATATTATATATATATGTGTGTGTGTGTGTGTGTGTGTATGTGTGTGTGTAGGTATATATATACATACATATATACATTATATATACATATATACATACACTTAGATATAGATATAGATAAATAGAGATAGATAGATAGATATAGACAGAGGGCACAGGGTGAGCTGAATATGAAGGGAGAATACCTAAAAAATAAAATTTACTGTTGAGAGGAATGTACTGGGACAAAGAGAAAGGGAGAGGTAGAATGTAGCAAATCATCTCACATAAAAGAGGCAAGAAAGAGCTTTGGATGGAAAGAGGTGGGAAGTGAAAGGGAATAAATGAGTTTTACTCTCATCAGATTTGGCTTAAGAACACACACTCAAGCCCAGCCCAGACCTGCTGCGGCCACAGCACCAAGAGAAACAGACCCGAGCAGGCTTCAGGGATGGGATCTCCAGCAACCGCACAAGTCCCTCCACCCACAGGTGACGGGGGTCGGTGAGAGAGTCTCTTTGGCGGGTCGAGAGGGCAGTGGGGTGCCCCCATGATTCGGGCCCCCCCGGGAGGTAGAAGCTGAGAGGCAGCTGCAGACAGGGGCTCCCCAAGCGGGCGGGAGCCTGCATCCATTGTGGAAGGTCTGTGCATAAACCCCCTGAGGGAACTGAGCCTGAGAGGCGGCCCTGCCCCGACCTGACCACCTGAACTTAATTCTCACACTGAATAGCAGCCCTGCCCCCGCCAAAAGCCCTAAGGCTGGAAGCAGCATTTGAATCTCAGACCCCAAACACTGGCTGGGAGGACCAGGAGGCGAGGTGGGTGTGAGGAGAATATTCAGAGGTCAAGTCACTGGCTGGAAAAATGCCCAGAAAAGGGAAAAGAAATAAGACTATTGAAGGCTACTTTCTTGGAGAACAGACATTTCCTCCCTTCCTTTCTGATGAGGAAGAACAATGCTTACCATCAGGCAAAGACACAGAAATCCAGGCTTCTGTGTCCCAGCCCACCCAATGAGCTCAGGCCATGGAAGAGCTCAAAAGGAATTTTGAAAATCAAGTTAGAGAGGTGGAGGAAAAACTGGGAAGAGAAATGAGAGAGATGAAAGAAAAGCATGAAAAGCAGATCAGCTCCCTGCTAAAGGAGAACCAAAAAAATGTTGAAGAAATTAACACCTTGAAAACTAGCCTAACTCAATTGGCAAAAGAGGTTCAAAAAGCCAATGAGGAGAAGAATGCTTTCAAAAGCAGAATTAGCCAAATGGAAAAGGAGAGTCAAAAGCTCACTGAAGAAAATAGTTCTTTCAAAACTAGAATGGCACAGATGGAGGCTAAGGACTTTGTGAGAAAGTATGATATCACAGAACAAAGAGAGAAGAATGGAAAAATGGAAGATAATGTGAAATATCTCATTGGAAAAACAACTGACCTGGAAAATAGAATCAGGAGAGACAATTTAAAAATTTTGGGACTACCTGAAAGCCATGATCAAAAGAAGAGCCTAGACATCATCTTCCATGAAATTATCAAGGAAAACTGCCCTGAGATTCTAGAACCAGAGGGCAAAATAAATATTCAAGGAATCTGCAGAACACCGCATGAAAGAGATCCAAAAAGAGAAACTCCTAGGAACATTGTGGCCAAATTCCAGAGTTCCCAGGTCAAGGAGAAAATATTGCAAGCAGCTAGAAAGAAACAATTCAAGTACTGTGGAAATACAATCAGGATAACACAAGATCTAGCAGCCTCTACATTAAGGGATCGAAGGGCATGGAATAGGATATTTCAGAAGTCAAAGGAACTAGGACTAAAACCAAGAATCACCTACCTAGCAAAACTGAGTATAATACTTGAGGGGAAAAAATGGTCTTTCAATGAAATAGAGGATTTTCAAATTTTCTTGATGAAAAGACCAGAGCTGAAAAGAAAATTTGACTTTCTAACACAGGAATGAAGAGAACCATGAAAAGGTGAACAGCAAAGAGAAGTCTTAAGGGACTTACTAAAGTTGAACTGTTTACATTCCTACATGGAAAGACAATATTTGTAACTCTTGAAACATTTCAGTATCTGGGAACTGGGTGGGAGTACACACATACACATGCACACATGCACACATACATAGAGACAGAGTGCACAGAGTGAATTGAAGAGGATGGGATCATATCTTAAAAAAAATGAAATCAAGCAGTGAGAGAGAAATATATTGGGAGGAGAAAGGGAGAAATGGAATGGGGCAAATTATCTCTCATAAAAGAGGCAAGCAAAAGACTCATTAGTGGAGGGATAAAGAGGGGAGGTGAGAGAAAAACATGAAGTCTACTCTCATCACATTCCACTAAAGGAAAGAATAAAATGCACACTCATTTTGGTAGGAAAACCTATCTCACAATACAGGAAAGTGGGGGACAAGGGGACAAGCAGGGTGGGGGGGATGATAGAAGGGAGGGCATGGGGAGGAGAATGCAATTCGAGGTCGACACTCATGGGGAGGGATAGGATCAAAAGAGAATAGAAGTAATGGGGGACAGGATAGGATGGAGGGAAATATAGTTAGTCCTATACAACACAACTATTATGGAAGTCATTTGCAAAACTACACAGATTTGGCCTATATTGAATTGCTTGCCTTCCAAAGGGAAGGGGTGGAGAGGGAGGGAGGTAAAGAAGTTGGAACTCAAAGTGTTAGGATCAACTGTAATGTTCTTACCACTAGGAAATAAGAAATACAAGTAAAGGGGTAAAGAAAGCTATCTGGCCCTACAGGACAAAAGAGAAGATGGAGACAAGGGCAGAGAGGGATGATAGAAGAAAGAGTAGATTGGTCACAGGGGCAATTAGAATGCTTGGGTTTGGGGGGGGAGGGGAGAAAAGGGGAGAAAATTTGTAACCCAAAATTTTGTGAAAATGAATGTTAAAAATTAAATAAATAAATAAATAGATAAAGAACACACACTCAATTTGAGTATGGAAATCTATTTTACCCTTCAGGAAGGCAGGGGGGAAAGAGATAGGAGTGGGAAGATAGTAGAAGGTACAGCAGATTGGGGGAAAGGATAATCAGAAGCAAACACTATTGTGGGGGACAGGTCAAGGGAGAGAATGGAATAAATGGAGGGCAGCACAGGACAGAGGGAAATGTGGTTAGTCTTTCACAACATGACTGTTATGGAAGTGTTTTGCATGACTACAAATGTATGACCTATATTGAATTGCTTACTTTCTCAATGAAGCTGGGTGGGGAGGGAGGAAGGGAGAGAATATGGAACTCAAAGCTTTAAAAATGAATGTTAAAAATTATTTTTGCATACAACTGGGAAATAAGATGTTCAGGCAAAGGGGTATAAAAATTTATCTTGCCCTAAAGGAAGATAGAGGGAAGGGGGATGGGAGAAGGGGGGATGATAGAAGGAAGGACAGACTAGGGAAAGGGGCAGATGGAGTACACACTGTCCTGGGGTGGGGAGTAGGGAGAAATGGGGAGAAAATTATTTAGAATTCAAATTCTTGTGGAAGTAAATGATGAAAACTGAAAAATAAATATATTTTAAAAATATTTAAATATTTATAAATAATAGATAAAAATAAATAAATCAGATATTTTTTAAAAAGAAGAAAGGCATTTATCAGGGTGATATACCCAAACAGGTCTTGTTCCCATGTGGGAGAAACAGAGCATAGGCATGGGTCTTGCTCCCCTAAGGGAAACAGAGTCAATGGCCAGTTTAAAGGTCTGGTTTAAATATAATTTTACAGAACAGGGGGAAGGGAAACAAGAGAATGGGAGGAGGGGTGAGCACAACTGTGGAATGCCTAGAATATTAGGTAGTCTGGAGGTGCCTCTGTCATACAGATAAGCAAGGAGAACAGGAAAGGGGAGAGAAAGAGTTGTTCTGGAATGTCAGGCAACTGGGAGTGCTTGGTGAAAGCACACAGCTAAGTCCACAGTGGGGGGCTTCAATGCATAGTCTTCTTTGATCATTTTTCTGACTGGTCACATCCTGCATCTTATCTCATATCTCATATCCTGCATCCTGCCTGCCCCATCTGCCTCAAGCACTCCTTTCTACCTCCTCAATAAGGACACAATAGGGTGAACATGGTAACAACCATGATGGTGATCTCCACCAAGTCAGAGGGCCCCCAACTACCCTGGGACTTTTTATGTCCTTAGGTGACCAAGAAGCTGTGTCACAGAAACAGGGATCAATCAGACCAAACAGGGACTGCTTTGTCTACTTTTAGGAAAATCAATCTCTGTTACAGGAGTAAAGAAGAAGGGGTATATCGAACGTGTTGTGGGGAAACACTGGTAGATGTTAGTCCTATCACATGAGGTCAAAAAGGTAAAATTTACTGGGAAGATCAGAGAAGATTTCTTGGAGGAGGAGGCATTTGAGCTTGGTCCCTATGAGTCAATTGATGTAGATAGTAGATATACTTGGTTTTGTGTTTGGAGATGATATTGCTACCTGGAGGTATGACTTTAGCCACAGGGAACAATGCAAACCATTCACAGGCAGCACAGGCTGACCATTTATAGGTGAAAAGGCAAGATGTGGTGTGAGAGTTGAGTTATTGAAAACCCCTGTTAAAATGCATGTTTGTCCTTTGTTGCCGAAGAAGACCATGCCATCAGAGAAATGATGACATGACTTGCACTTGACTTTGTTCTGAGTGAGGGAGGGCTGTGCAGGTCACCAGCCTCACTTCTCCTCCAGAGCCATCTGAATCCAGTGATCAGATATTCATCAGGATGACTGGAGATGACCCAGGATGAGGCAATTGGGGTTAAGTGACTTGCCCAAGGTCACACAGCTAGTGAGTGTCAAGTGTCTGAGGTGAGATTTGAACTCAGGTCCTCCTGACTCCTGCACTGGTGTTCTATTCACTGTACCACCTAGCTGCCCCCTTGTTAAAATAAATATTCTCTGAAAGGGGAAACACATTGATCTATTATCAACATAAATTAGCTTAGCCTATCAGTTACCAAGGCCCAGAGAGTACGAGCCAAAGACCTGGGAACTTTTGACTAGAATGCATGAAGGAGAATTCTGGGAAGCCCCATAAAATGGGCACTACTAGGGTATTAGAGTTGGGTTAGGGGATGGGGTACCTGATGATCACTAGGTACCTAAATGAGTAGGGAAGCACCAAAAGAAAAATCTGAAACATAAAATGGAAAGAGAATTAGCTTTGGAATCATTAGCTCTGGGCTCAAATCCAGTCCATCACTCACTACCTGTGTGACCTTGACAAATCACTTCATCTCTCTGGGCCTTAGTTTCCTCCTTTGCAAAATGAGAGGGTTGTATTAAATATCCTCTGAGGCCCCTCCCAACTTTAGCCTAATGATCCCAGGAAATTGAAAGAGGCATAAAATCATTGAGTTTAGACTTAAAAGAGGATCACCTGAAGACTCTCTTTTTTCCAAAGGAGGAAATCGAGGGAGGGGAAGAGACTTGCCAAAGGTCACCCAGTAAGTTAATGGTAGAGTTGAGACAGACTGGTTTCCTGACTTTATAGTCCAGTGCTTGGTACCAAGCAGCCATAGGCATGCCCACTGTCACACTTCCAACAAATTCAAGGGGCACCAGGTCCTGGCTTTGGGTGAGGTTTACCTGTCCCTCTCTCTGAGACACAACATCTTCTTCCCTCTGGGTTTTTTTTTTCTTCCATCATTATTCTTCCATCCATTATTATCAGAAGTGGGAAAAGGGGAATAGAAGGAGCTAAACTCTTCCAACTCTTAGCTTCTCAGGCTTGCATTGAGGGGCCTCCAGGTCACTGATAGAAGCCAGGCTCAGGTGTGAGCTTAGCTGAAATCAATTATTCTAGAACAGCAGGTGGCATGTGCTTTTGGAACTTGTCCGAATAGTTGTTCCCTATTTCTTGGGAACAGCTGGGCTTCCAAGCTCACCATCCCTACCTGTGGCGTAAGGCTGAAACCTCAGGGAAGATCCATTATCTGTCAACCAGGGTTCTCTCAGGGTCAGGTTTGGGGCTGTGGTGGCCCGCTGGCCTGCCCGCTGGCCGAAGAAGCCGAATTCTATCTGGAGAGCTCAGAATGGGCCCCCTTTTCATTAAAAATGAAATTCACAGAATTTGGAGGTTCATGGGGTTGGAACATCGGGTCACTGAATCTCCTGTTAATGCTCTTTCATTTCTCATCAGCGGCTTCCTGTGCTCCGGCTTCCTGCCAGGTTTTCTATGATGTGAAGAAAATAGCCCCTTCTCAGCATAATCTCTCAGCTGAGAGATTCAGAAATGACAAAAGAGGGGTGGGAGGAGAGGGAAGAGAGAACAAGCAAGCGCCCTGCTTGGCTAAATTTGTTTAAATTCTGTCCATCACATTGGGTGCTTGATTTTTTTATTGGTAAGAAGTTCATTTCTAGATTTTTCATGCAACCGTTGTTTGGAATTAAAGATAACCACACCCAGAAGTCAGGAGGAAGACCTTTAAACCAGAGGGACATGTACATGGTACAGTGAAAAGAAGGTTGGATTTGGATTCAGAGGCCCTGGGCTCAAAAGTCATCTTGTTCACTACCTGTGTGACTTTGGATAAGTCCCTTTCCCTCTCTGGACCTAGGATCCTATAGGTGACCTTGGGCAAATGACTTCCCCTCCCAGAGCCTCATCTTCCTCCTCTACAAAACGAGATCACATTTGAGGACCCTTTCAACACTAGATGTAGGATCTTATCATCTTCCCCACAGACCAGCCTGATTTCTACCTCTCCACTTTCATTCATGATATTCTTCTCCTTGAACCTTAGCCCTATCTTAATCCTTTGCCCCACCCACATCTCCTCCAGAAAGTCTCCCTAATTCATAGAGATCTCTTCCATCTCTGCACTCCCATAGCATTTAATTTGGGTCTTTGTTCAATATCATGGTGCTCTAGTCTCCTCTGGAGTGCAATGAGTCTGTTATCCCCAATGAGTCTGGCAGATTCCTTCCTCTTCCTCCGTATCCCCCACAGTGTAGCCTAGGACAGAACTGGGCTCATAGGAAGTACTCAATAAATCTTCCCCAACAGCGAACCATGTCAGCGCTTCTTGCTTGAAAATGGCTTCCTGCCTGTCTGTTTAGCTCCTAGGGTAGCATGAGTGGGTCCCAGGTTTGTTTTTATGGTAGGCCCATTATTTGCTTGGGATTTTAACTCTTGGCATTTGCTATGGTCAGCGAGGGGTTTACAACAATATTTTAGCTGCAACAAAGCATTGAAAACTGGCAGACAGCACTGGAACAAAGACAACAACAGGCATCTGTCCCTAAAGTTTGGGGTCTTTGTCTAAAAAAAAGCCCACCACCTTCTAACCCCAGTGCTGAGAATGAATCTTTCACACCAGGGGGTTCTCATTTTAAAGATAGACACACATCTAAGGCCAAAGTTAGCAGAGTGCGCTATTTTATTGGAAAGAATATTCAAGGGTGCATTTCCTAAAAAAGGATAGTGGAAGCAATGTAGGGATGAAAGCAGTTGCATTTATCCTGAGAAGAAAGCAGGTAAACAGAGAAGAGGCTTTCATTAAGCTGTAAAAATTGATGGGGCCAATTATCTCCCTCTTGAAATGCGGCCAATGGAGGCAAGAAGAAACAAATGGCTCTGAAATGGAAATGGGTCACAGACATCTCAGCAAATAGAGTCTAAACAGCTGCAGGATTAAATGTGGGAGGAAGGCAATATGCATGAAGGGTCCTTCCTGGCTAGTGAGACGCAATACTTATGATCCTGGATTTAGAGCTGGAAGGGGCTTCAGAGGCCCTCTAGCCTAACACCTTCATCTGACAGAGAAGGAAACTGAGGCTGGGAGATGAACTCTAGCCTAATACCCTCATTTGACACAGAAGGAAACTGAGGTTAGGAGATGAAGACTTGTCCTCCTATACAGGAAGTAAAGGAGAGAGCCAGGTCTTCTGACTTCAATATTCTTCCCATTATCCCACTACCTCATTAAGCACCTAATGTATTTGTATCACTGTGGGGGGGATGCAAGAAAAGTAGAAGACATCTGTATGCTCCCACCCTCAAGGAGTTTCTGGGTTGCTTGGGGACACAGAACAAGTAAAGTAAAAGAATGATGATGCTCAAGCAAACACACAGTAATATAATACAAACTATCCAGGAGTAGAATAATGATGATTATAAACATAATTCTTGTGAGTATTATTATAGCTCACATATTTCTAGGAGTCACTTTTTAGGGTTTACTTTTCTTACAATGTTCCTGTGATAGAGTACAAATATCATCATCATGATTTTGAAATCACAGTCAACTTCCCACATACAAGATAGATGGGGGAGGCATGACTAGAAAAAGATCTGGGGATCTTGGTAGATTGAAAGCTCAATCTAAAGCAACAGTGTGATATGGTAGCCAAGAAAATGAATGTAATTTTATGACTACATTACAAGAGGCCAAGCATTCAGGGAAACGACCATCCTCATATTCTGGTTAGACTTCATCTGAAGTATTGTCTTCTGTTCTTTGCACCATGGTTTAGGAAAGGCATTGATAATCTGTGAAGTTTCCAGAGTAGAGTGTCCAGGATTGTGAAGCATTCATAACCATGCCATACAAAGATAAGTTGAATTAATTTGACATGGTTATATGGAGGACAGGCAACTTTAGAAGAGAATTTAACAGTTGTCTCCAAGTATTTGGTATTGCCTGACCCACAAGGGTAGAACCAGAAGCAATGAATGGGTAGAAGATTCCAAGAGGAATCTCCCTAACAATTTAAGTTGCCCCAAAGTGGGATGGATTTCACTGGAGGACAAGCACAGGCTGGATAATCCCTTATCAAACGTGTTTTAGAGGAAATTCTTGTTCACATATACCTTGTACTAGATGATTTCTGTGGTCCCTTCTATGGTTACTTTTGAATGTGGGAGGAAGCAAAAGTTCAGAGAGGTTGTAGCATTCCCACAGTCATTAGATTTTGAGTTGGAAGGGACCTTAGAAGCCATTGAGTTCAACCCCTTCATTTTATAGATAAAGAAACTGAGGCACAGAGCTGTGACTTGACAAAGGTCAAACACAGTATCTCAGGCAGTACTTGAACCCAGGTCTTTCCGACTCCAAGCCCAATCTATTCTACCACGCTGCCTTAAGTAGATGTGAAACTTTTTAGCACCTAATTCACTTCTTCAATCCTGAAGTCCTTTTACTCTCTCTTGAAACCATACTAAAGTTGATATTCTCACCCCATTCTCCTCCCTCCCTCTCCCCGTTCTCTTCCCTCCTTCCCTTCCACATCTCAGTTGGCAAAGAGTAAAGCCCAGGTTCTGGGCATCTATGCATCAGGTCCCCACATGTACTCACAACTAAGGAGGTTTTGAATTCAACTCCATTGGTGATCTCTGTGATATCTTGTAAATGTAGGACTTCTTTTCTTCTGCTTTGTTTTAGCCATAAAAACTTTTACAATGCCAACTACCAAGCATCATTTAAGCAAAGAAAGGAAAGCAAGATTGTCTTAAATCTTTCTCTGCCTTGCAAGTACCCAAGAATGCTCTTTGGAGTTTGTAAACCAGTGGCTTTGATATGTGTCATAGAAACCTCAAGCTGCTTGGCCCCTTTGTTATTAAAAATGTATAGAATGCAGGTGCAAAATGCTAGAAGTGTTCAAAATGTGCCCCCCTCCCCCATTTGGTTGTTGAAGATTGGGAACATGCAATTCTTCCTTTTATATTTCTTTTGGTCTCTTTTGCCTCCCCTTTTATCTCTCTCAGGGTCATTTTTCTTTGTAAGAAAAACCCATTGACCCCCTCAATGCTTGGTAACTGCATGCAGCCCAAGAAATGGAGTGTACGTCAGTTACTGAATTGTATTTATGTCATGAAAATAATTTCCCTTTAATACAGTGCTGCATATGAAGAAGTTTTGTGCTGTAGAAATTAACTTTCTGAATTACTACTGTCCAGCAGATTTTTTTCTTAAGCTGGATATCAAATAGTTTTCAAAGTAATGAGCCCTTCTACCCCTGCGTGTCAGGCTTTTTGCTTTGGAATTGCTTTGGAATAGCTTGCTAAAGCTCACTCCTAACAGCTGACATGGGGAACTTATGATCTGTTAAGTTACTAAAACTTTATTTTTTCCCAGGATTTTCTACAATTGTGTTTTCAGTTTTAATACCACATCAGTTTATTTCACCTTCTTTCCTTCAGTAAATATTTATTGGGGTTCTATTATGTGAAAAGTTCTTTGGAATTTGAATTTTATAAAGAGGAACATTTGAAGTACACTAGAAATATATACTAGGAATAGTATACCACTGTTAACAACCCCTTAGTCACCATGGTGATTCTTTCTGTATAAAAATCTCCCCCAATTTTGCCTCCTCTGTGAAACTCATTGTCTTGTATTGTCCAGAGAATGTTGGGAATGTTGATTTCCACAATGAACAGGATGCAAGAAATAGCTGCTTACCATTCTAGTAATACTTGTGTTGGCTCAGAAAAAAAATAAAACTAGAAGGCAAAGAGGAGTGATACTGCTTGTAGCTTCAGGAAAGCAGGGGTCCTTCCTGGGTAAAGAAAAGAGTACAGATCAGGAGAGTGGTGACCATACCTTTCCCCATATAACACTACCTTGGAAGCACCAAAAACTTGCAGACCCTCAGAATTAGCTCTGAAAACAGCAGCACAAAAAAGCCTAAAAATTGGCATAATGCCTCCCCACCCCCAAGTGAGGAGAGCCCAACTTTAACTAACATTCAAAGTCAAAAATAGACTGGGAAAATGAGCAAATAGCAAAAAAAAAAAGAATTTGACCATAAAAAGCTACCACCCAGGAAAACCAAGACATAAGCTCAGAAGAAACTAACAATGTGAAAACAGCTACAAAGTCTCAAAGAAAAATATTAATTGCACCCAAGCCCAACAAGAATTCCTGAAAGAGTTCAAGAAAGATAAGAGTGGGAGAGAAAAAAGTAGGGAAATAAATGAGATTTATTCAAGAAAATTGTGAAAAGAGAATTAGCAGCTTGGGGAAAGAGGCACAAAAAAATACTGAAGAAAAAAACACCTTAAGAAACAGAATTGGTCTAGTGGTAAAAGAGGCACAAAAATTCACTGAAGAAAAGGACTCCTTAAACATCAGAATTAGTCCAATGGAAAAAGAGGTACAAAAGTTCACTGAAGAAAATAATTCCTTAAAAATGAGAATTGTGCAAGTAGAAGCTAATGACTTCATGAGACATCAAGAAATAATAAAACAAAATCAAAAGAATGAAAAAATAGAAGAAAATGTGAAATATCTCATCAGAAAAATAACTGACCTGGGAAACAGATCAAGGAGAGAAAATTTAAGAATTATTAGATTACCTGAAAGCCATAATCAAAGAAAGAGCCTAAACATCATAGCTGAAGAAATTATCAAGGAAAAATGCCCCAATATCTCAGGTACAGAGGGTCAAATATAAATTGAAAAAAAAATCTACTAATTACTTCCTGAAAGAGATCCCAAAATGAAAATACTCTAGAACATTATAGCCAAATTCCATAGTGCCTAGATCAAAGACAAAATACCTCAAGCAGCTAAAAATAATTCATATATTGTGGAGCCAAAGCCAGGATCACACAAGATTTAGTGGCTTCCACATTAAAGGAGCAGAGGGCTTAGAATGTAATATTCCAGAAGGCAAAGGAACTGGATGACAACCCAGCTAACCCAGCAAAACGAAATATAATTTTTCTGGGGAAAAAATATACATTTAATGAAATAGAGGACTTTCAAGCATGCCTGTTAAAAAGATCAGAGGTGAATAGAAAATCTGACATTCAAACAGAAGACTCAAGAGAAGCATAAAAAGATAAACAAGAAAAGAGTAATCATAAGGGTCTCAATAAAGTTAAACTGTTCACATTCCTGTATGGGAAGATGATACCTGCAAATCTTAAGAACTTTATCATTATTAAGACAGTTAAATGGACTTCACATGGGCAGAGGGCATAGATGTGAGTCAATTATGTTGGAATGATCTTCAAAAGGAAAAAAATGAAGGGGTGAAAAACAGATGCAATGAGAGAAAGGGGAAGGGAAAGGTAAAATAGAGAAATTTTCTCACATAAAAGAGGTATGCAATGAAGAACTTTTACAGTGGAAGGGAAAATGGGGGGTGGCAGGCAATGTTTGAACCTCACTCTCATTGAAATTAGTTCAAAGAGGGAAGAAATATATATATATATTATAATGTATGTACTATATATGTGTGTGTATGTGTGTATATGTATACACACACATACATATATACATACACACTCAGTCGTGCATAGAAATCTAACTTACCCAATAGGGATATAGGAAGGATAGAGGAAAAGAGAAAGCAATTGGGTAATGAAAGGCAGAACAGATTAAGGGAAGCAGTGGCTAGAAGCTAAATAGACTTTTAAGGAGGGACAGAATAAAAAGAGAGAAGAAACAAAAGAAAATGGGATAGAGGGGAAAACACAGTAATCATAACTATGAATGTGACTGGGATGAGCTCACCCATAAAATAGAAGAGGGTAGCAGAATGGATTAGAAACCAGAATCCAACAATATGTTGTTTACAAGAGACACACTTGAAACACAAAAACACATAAAGAACTAAAATAAAAGGCTAGAACAGAGTCTAAAATGCTTCACCTAAACTAAAAAAAAATAGGCAAGGACAGCGATCATGATCTCAGACAAAGCAAAAACAAAAATAGAGCACAGACAATGAAGTAATATCAAAGTTTTTGTAGCAAATTTCTCTGATAAAAACCTTATTTCTCAAATATATACTAAATATAGAACCAAGTGAAATTTATAAAAATAAGAGCTACTTCCCATAGATAAATGGTCAAATGATATGAACAGGCAGTTTTCAGACAAAATAATCAAATAGTTATCAATAGTCATATGAAAAAATGCTCTGAGTCACTACTGATTAGAGAAATGCAAATTAAAACAACTCCGTAACAGCATATGTAACAGTAATGTTGTAATGATGATCATAAACAACTTGGCTACTCTGATCAATAAAATGATCCAAAATAAATTCAAAGGACTCACGATGAAAAAATGCTATCCATTTCCAGAGAGAGAATTGATGCCCTCTAAGTACAAATTAAAAATATCATTTTCTCACTTTACTTTTCTTACTTTTTTGGAAATTTGGCTAATATGGAAATGTTTTGTATGATTTCACATATATAATTGATATAACATTGTTTCTCTTCTCAGTGGGTATGGGAGATCAGAGAATTTGGAACTCAAAATTTAAAAAGAATGTGAAAAAATAACTTTTTTAAAACAGAAAAAGAGAGCTAGATTATCAAAGTGCTGACATAAGGTTCAAATTGCTTGGCAAAGGGATGGTGGCCTCATATTTAAAGAGATTTTTTCCCACTAGCTAGGTAAATTGGAGCTAACCGTAGTGGGTTTAGTTATTCTATATTGCGCTTAGATGAACTGGTAGTGAAAGTCATCAAGGGCAGGGAGGTTGGGCAGTGATAATGAGGACTCAGCTTCCAGATCCATCAATTTTGACAATTAGATTGATTTCATGCAACCTATTACCTTAATTTTTTTCTTGCATAGGCAGAAGTAGGAATGATAAATTCATCATTTAGGTTTTTTATTTAAAGGATATGGAGTCTTTCACCCTTAGAACCCAGAGTCTTCTGGTCTTATGCATTCAAGCAAGCTTCTTTTAAGTCAAAGACTTCTTGGAGAATTAGTCTTCTGCATGGCATGCAAGAAGCAATGTAATGTAGTAGAAAGGAAAATCTTGGAGAAGTCAGGAGACTTCAGTATCAAGAATCAGCTCTGCTACTCCCACCTATGTGATCTTAAGCAAGTCATTTTCCTAATATTTTCCAATTCTAGATCCTTCCCTTTGTTGATTCTTTCTTATTTATCCTCTATACAGCTTGGTTGTATCTATTTACTTGTTGTCTCCTCCCCTTAAAAGGTAAACTCCGAGGGCAGGGACTGTCTTTTGCCTCTCTTTCTATCCCCAACACTTAGCACAATGCCTGGAACACAGTTGGTACTTAACTAATGCTTGGTGGACTGAACTTCTTTGGGCCTGTGTTCTCATCTTACAAATGAAGAAGTTAGATAAGAGGGGGGCAGAGTCAAGATAGTGGAGTAGAAAGATGGACCTGTAGAAGCTCCCCTACATAACCCATAACCCATAAAATACCTGTAAAAAATTACTCTAAACAAATTCTAGAGCAGCAGAAGCCACAAAAAGACAGAGTGAAAGAGATATCTAGCCCAAGACAGCCTGGAAGGATGACAGAAAAAGTTTATTGCACTGGGCATGGAGTGGAGTACAGTCCAAGGTGGGCAGCAGCGTGGCAGGGACAGGACCCAGAACAGGCTTCAAGGAGCCACCAGCAGCAGCAGTTTCCAGATTGCCCAACCAACAAACACCAAAGACAGCTTCAAAGGTCAGTGAGAAAGCTCCTTCATCCAGGAGAAGGGAACGTGGTCTGGACCACCAGCAGCAGCCACTGCAGCTGCAGCATCCATTTTTAGAGCCCTGTACCTAAATCCCCTGGGGGAATTGAATGGCTGATCTGAATCTCAGCCCTGAGCACGGTCCTGGGGTGAGGAGGAGTGCTGGCATGGTAGAGCTGTAAGATGTTGTGGAGAGGGAATTCTACTCGCAGATTCTAGACAGAAAAGTTTTTGGTTGCTCCCAGACCAGTGTGCAGGCCAGGAGAGGAGTAAACTACTCACCCTTGATTATGCCACCTTGGAGGAACTGAGAACTTACAGGTATCAAGAGTATACCCTCCTCTTGACAAAGGACTCAAAAGTCAAGTAACTGACTGGGAAAATGCCCCCAAAAGGGAAAAAAAATATGACTATAGAAGGTTACTTTCTTGGCGAACAGGTATTTTCTTCCATCCTTTCAGATGAGGAAGAACAATGCATACCATAAGAGGAAGTCAAAGCTTCTGCATCCAAAACCTCCAAAATAAATATGCAGTGGTCTCAGGTCATAGAAGAGCTCAGAAAGGATTTTGAAAATCAAGTAAGAGAGGTGGAGGAAAAATTGGGAAGAGAGATGAGAGTGATGCAAGAAAATCATGAAAAGTGAGTCAACAGCTTGTTAAAGCAGACCCAAAAAAATGCTGAAGAAAATAACACTTTTAAAAATAGGTTAACTCAATTGGCAAAAGAGGTCCAAAAAGCCAATGAGAGAAGAATGCTTTAAAAAGCAGAATTAGCCAAATGGAAATGGAGGTTCAAAAGTTCACTGAAGTGAACTTTTTAAGTTCTTTAAAAATTAGAATGGAGCAGATGAAAGCTAATGACTTTACGAGAAACCAAGAAATTACAAAACAAAACCAAAAGAATGAAAAGATAGAAGATAATGTGAAATATCTCATTGGAAAAACAACTGACCTGGAAAACAGATCCAGGAGAGACAATTTAAAAATTATGAGACTACCTGAAAGCCATGATCAAAAAAGGGCCTAGACATCATTTTTCATGAACTCATCAAGGAAAACTGCCCTGATATTCGAGAACCAGGGGGCAAAATAAATATTGAAAGAATCCACAGATCACCTCTGAAAGAGATCCTAAAAGAGAAACTCCTAGGAATATTGTAGCCAAATTCCAGAGTTCTCAGGTCAAGGAGAAAATATTACAAGCAGCTAGAAAGAAACAATTCGAATATTTTGGAAATACAATCAGGATAACATAGGATTTAACAGCTTCTAAACTAGGAATCAAAGGGCTTGGGATATGAATCAAAGGAACTAGGATTAAAACCAAGAATTACCTACCCAGCAAAACTGAGTATAATGCTTCAGGGGAAAAAGTGGTCTTTCAATGAAATAGAAGACTTTCAAGCATTTGTGATGAAAAGATCAGAACTGAATAGAAAATTTGACCTTCAAACACAAGAATCAAGAGAAGCATGAAAAGGTAAACAGGAAAGAGAAATCATAAGGGATTTTCTAAAGTTGAACTGTTTACATTCCTACATGGGAAGATAATATTTGTAACTCTTGAGACTTTTGTCAGTATTTGAGTAGTTGGAGGGATTATACACACACACACACACACACACACACACACAGACAGAGAGCACAGAGTGAGTTGAATAAGAAGGGATGATATCTAAAAAAATAAAATTGAGGGGTGAGAGAGGAATATATTGGGAGGAGAAAGTGAGAAATGGAATGGGGCAAGTTATCTCCCATAAAAGAGGCAAGGAAAAGCTTTTTCAATGGAGGAGAAAGGGAGGAGGTGAGGGGAGAAAAGTGAAGCTTACTCTCTTCATATTTTGCTTAAGGAGGGAATAACATGCTCACTCAATTTGTTATGAAAATCTATTTTACTCTACAGGAAAGTAGGGGAGAAGGGGACAAGTGGGGTGGGGGGTGATAGAAGGGAGGGCAAATGGGAGAAGGGAGTAATTAGAAGTAAACACTCTTGGGGAGGGACAAGGTCAAAGGAGAGAATAGAAGAAATGGGGGGCAGGATAAGATGGAGGGAAATATAGTTAGTTTTACACAACATGACTATTATGGAAGTCTTTTGCAAAACTGCACATATATAGCCTATATTGAATTGCTTGCCTTCTCAGTGGGGATGGATGGGGAGGGAGGAAGGGAGAGAAGTTGGAACTCAGAGTTTTAGGAATGAACGTTGAGAATTGTTTTGCATACAACTGGGAAATAAGAAATACAGGTAATTGGGTATAGAAATCTATCTTGCCCTACAAGAAAAGAGAGAAGATGGGGATAAGGGAAGGGAGGGGTATGATAAAGGGAGGGCATATTGAGGGAAGGGGTAATCAGAATGCAAGATGTTATGGGGGGGGAGGGGAGAGATGGGGAGAAAATTTGAAACTCAAAATTTTGTGGAAATGAATGTTGAAAACTAAAAATAGATAAATAAACATTAAAAAGGAATTTAAAAAAAGAAGTTACACAAGAGTAGGAGTTCTTAACCTGGAATGTGTAAATTTGACTTCTTTAGGATTTTGGTAAATATGTTAAGAATTTGTGTCTTTTGTAATGCTCTTTTATTTCATGCATTTAAAACCATTACTCTGAGAAGGGTCTTTAGCTTTACCAGACTGTCTGTCAAAGGGGTCTAGGATAAAAAAAAAAGGTTTAAGACCCCTTGGACCTCAAGACCTCTAGAGTCCTGGTGACTTCTAAATCTTATGATCAAGTAAGTTGTTTTTGCTTACTCTATAACTGTTTTTTTAAAAAGGAATTGTTTTATGTACCCACTCCATGTCAGGCACTGTGCTAATCGATAAGAATACAAAGAAAAGCTAAAACACAAAAACTGTTCTGTCCTCAAGGAGCCTCTATTCTGATCTATGTAAATAATGGGATACCTACAAGATCTATTCAGGGTACATAGGTAGAAGGTAATCTGAGAAGGGAAGGTACTACTAGCTAAGGAGGACAAGGAAAGACCTCCTGCAGAGGGCAGTATTTGTGTTTCCCTGAAGGAAGGCCCAGAATTAGGAGGTAAAGGTGAGGAAAGAGAGCATTCCAAGCTTGGGGGACAGGAAATACAAAGGCAGGGGATTGTAGAGTGTCGCAAGGCAGCAAACTGGTTATATTATATACAGAGGCCTCTAAACACCATTTTTAGGCTTTCAAAAGCGGAATAAAATTGTTGATTTGAAAAATAATTGCATTTCCAGTCTGATGAACCCATTAATTCTGCAAGCACATCCCTTGTTGTTTAAATGCTAATTTAGGATGCCCATCATAATACTCATTATGATGCCCCTACGGTCATGTAGGTTTCCACAAAAAAACAATAAAACTATTTACGTTTAAGATCCCACGTACATAGATTTAGAGCGGCAAAGGACTATAGGGGCCATTGAGTTCAACCTCCCTATTCTACAGATGAGGAAACTGAGGCCCAGATCGATTACATGACTTAACCAGGGCCACATACCTAGTGAGTGTCTGATGGGATTTGGAGTCAGGAAGACCTACCCCCAAATACATGTCTGCACAAAATGGGAATGACTCCCCAAGATATACACAACAATGTTTTTCTCTTTCCTTTAGTCACCCATCGAACCTTTAATCACCATATGCATGGAATAAATTGGCCAAAGGGTATAGAATTCTTTGGAGGTCCTACTTTGGTCCAGACATTTTTCAAAGGTCTAGGCTACATGTGAAGCATGTCCTTTTGGGGGCAAGTGTACTTTAAATTTGCTGCAGAGTATAGGAATAAAATTTTGAACTGAGATTTCTAGGCTCCTCTCTGCCTCTTATGGAATTGACTATTGGTCAGTGAAATCAAATATATCCCTACTTTCCATTTGTTCTGCACCCTTCGATTCACTTATTCATCCCAGTATTCTGTTAATCCTATAACATGTTTGATAAGCCTTTGTATTGTCCTAAGGCAAGACGCTACATACGCACACACCCCCATATTGAAGCTGTGCTGAGAATAAAACCATTCCACAACATTCAGGCCACTTGGTGGTTCCTTCCATTTCAGACCAGCCGCTATATTTTAATGTTTCCACTGTGCCATCAGTTCTACATTTCAAAGAGAAGGAACTGAATTTTTTCTTTATGTCACTTTTGCTGCTGTGTGGCATTAATCCCCAACCAAATAAAGCTATTAATTCACAGGAGAAATTTCTTGTTCTGGTAAAGAAATGCTGTTTCTAAGGGAGGAAAATTGCACTTCAAAATACATTTGAAAAAAAAACTAAAAGAAGGGACACACATTTTCTTCTCTCTCTTTTCCTGAGATTAGATTGCAAATATTTACACAATATAAAATGTATTGGCAGTCATGCTAAAACTGCTAACAACACCTATGAGCTAATTTGGGGATTCCTCATTTAAGATGACACTTGGAAAGTCTTATGTGCGTCTTCCTCAGGCCCGACTTTTGACCCTTTTCCATCCTGGTCACCTGCCAAAGCACATTTTCATTTCCTTTAGAGCCTGAAAGAGACAGCTCTCAAGTCATGGTTCTGAGACTACCATGTCCATAATCAACCCAACCCCCAGTACCATGAGAATCACCTGGTTCTGCAACATCTCACCTTCTGCTCCCACCCTGACTGTAGCTCTGCTGAAGACCTCCTCCTCATAAAGAAAACTGGGGAATATACCTTGTTCATACAGTTTCAATTTTCTTTTTTGAAGAAAAGCCTTATGAGGTAAAAATAGCATCTAAATCCAAATTTCTGAGTGAAACAACAAAATACTGCCAAGCATATACTGTGTGCTTCTACAAATTAAAAAAAAATGCTTCTGGGGGCTGAGGTTTGGGAAAAAAAAAAAAAAAAGGAATCCCAACTCACAGCTGTTGTCAATTGTTTTAAAACTGCATAAGAAGATTCAATAATACTCAAAAAATAAGGAATGTAGAAAAAGCAAGTATCCAAGGACCCTGGTTCAGTAACATGCTTAAATCCGCCCCCCCCAGAATTTTAAAACATAGTTGAGAGCAAAAAAAAATCCTTACAGATAATGAGATTCTCAGGAAAAACTCACTTTTCCACTCTCTGGTCACTTGGAATACTTCATAATCCCTTGTGGACTGGGTAATGTATCAGTCTAATGCCAACACTCTGAATCCTGTGAATTTCTTGATGACTGTTGACCAGGCCTGTCCATATCTTGGCTTGCCCAACTGAAGATCAAAAGTCTTTCTGTGTCTGAGAGTCACTCCTGATACAAGGGAACCCTGAACCTTCAGTGATTAACATCTTTTGCTTCCAGTATACCCAATGAAATCTCCTGCACCTGGTGTCTGAGAGGGCTATGGCCCCTGGAAGAGACTCTGGGAAACATGGCCTTGACATCAGCAGTCATTTCCAAGGATGGTAATCCCCTAAAATCAAGTCCCAGGTGATGAACTTTGTGAGGGAACCCTGAAATTGCACCTTTAGGCACCCTGTGGTTAAATGAGGGTACACTTGGCTCATACACTGGGCTCCCTGCTGCTGACATGCAGGGTTCTAGGCCTGGGCATCTGTATTGGGAGAGCCTAAATCATAGTCTTCCCCCTGTCCTTCTCAAATGACCTCTGATGTTCCTGACTTTACCAACCTGTCTTGGAGCTCACTTATGAACCTACCTCTGGCTTAATAACCAGAGTCTGACTAACTGGATTTCTACCTGACTGCCTGGTTGCCATGTCTGTTCTATGTCAGATCTTTATGGCACTGTACTTGGCAGAAAGAAGATGTCTGATAAACGCTTGTCAATTGGTGGAGTGAGATTTTTGAGTTTGGGTCTTATAACAGACCACACAGAAGTCAGCAACCAAAGAGTTAACTTCTTGCCAACTAAAGTAGTTAGTAGTAGAAGAGTGCGACTTGCCAAATATTACTGCTGTACCGCTGCCCCCAAAAAAACAAGAATTAATTAAATTTCTCATAGATACTTCTATTATGTTTTCCCACCTGAATATTTTAGAGAAGAATTTAAATGTAATGTGTACTGACAGCAAACACGGTATCAAATATTAGCTTTATGATATTTTTTTCTTTTCTCACCCTTTATCCCAGCAGGAAAAAAATATTTAGATGACCTCAAAGAAACAATTATTATGCTAATCGTGATCTGCAGCTCATACTCTGTGGAAAGGAAAACAACAAAAAAGTCAGAAGTCTATTTCTCCTCAAATCATTTTAATTCCATTTTTCCACAGCCATATAAATTTTAAGTATGAAAGAACAATGATACATCTATAGAATCCAGGCTCTTTTTCAAAGCAGTGGTAGCATACAAAACATAGAAAAGCTAAAACCTTAGCACGAGCTTCCAAAGAACGAGGACTGCGGGGATTTTGAAGAAGGCATGAAATTGATGAACTACAGGACACCAAAATTTTTGGAATGAGTAAAGTAGAACACTACACATTTCAGGTAAAAAGCATTGTTAAAAGATATAAAATATGCAAAAAATTAGAACTAGCAAGAGACTTTTTGTTAATTACTAGGAGTACAATAGAAACTAGCAATTAGTATTTGACCATAAAGAGGATGGGGTTGGGGGGCTGGGAGTAGATGTTCCTCAGTTAACACTATTTCTCTCGGCTTTACGATTTCACCTTCTTGGCATCCTTCTTGCCAGAGCTCTCTGTAGCTGGCTCTGCCTTTCTTTTCTGGGTCTAAAATAGAAAAGAGATTTAATGCTCTGCTCCAATACCCACATGAAAAACCTGAACCCATCAATGTTAAATCTAGGACATGACTATTAAAAAATTCTTAAAACTATGGCCATTCACTTGAAGGTTAGAAATTTCTACAGTTAATGTTCTATGTGGTCCAAGTAAACAGACAGACCATAGCAAAGAACCTGACCAAATATTTTTTACAAGAAAAAAAAAACATATAACAACCTTCAAATAATAGTCACTCTTCATCCACCTATAAATGGCTTGGGAAATGTACTTTTATCTTTAAGAACCACTTTATTTTCATTAAGTACATTTCTTGAGCAAAATTGAATTTAGAAGAATGTGCTGTTACAACTCTGAGGGTGGATTTGTAGCCAATCTACCCCAAGTTCTCTCAGGTAATGCAATTTATTAAAATATTTCAGACTGTCTACACAAAGTCAAGAGTTTGATTTAGAACCCAGAGAAAGCTGATTCCACAAACAATTGACTAAATGACTAAATAAAGGTTTGCGAACTGTTGGACGTTCCAATTTACATTGAGATGGTAGACAGGGCCCAGCCTAAATTAACTGAGTGGGAACTCAAGCGTCTGTTCAATCCAGTTGGCTCCATGAACATAGCTCTAGCCTCATTCAAAGTGTTCATACCTATATGGCAATCTTTTGGAAGACTTTTAAAATCACTGAGTCCTATCAAAAAAGAAGAATGTGTGTGATTATAGCATATGACTCTTGCCAACAAAGACATTTCCATTTCACAAAAAATATATACGCTAATAATTCCAAGTACCACTTTAAACTTGCTTTATTCTTTTTTGCCAAGTTAAGATTAGGAATCTAAAATCGCCTCTAAACTGTTTTAAAATAATTTTTTAAAAACTATCTTACCACTGGCCCTTTTACTCCACGTTTCTTTTTTTCTGCTCTTTCCTTTTCTTCAATTTCCATGTTTTCTTTCTCAATCAGTGATATGAGAGTATTACAGCGTCTCTGGAATTCCTAAATCAAAATACAAGTTTTTAAAAACACCATTCACTTCTGTGACCCAGTTTTAGACACAAATTGCTGCTGTGTTGTTACAGGATCATGGGTTCGCAGATTTAGAGCTGGAAGAGATCTTAGAGGTCATGTATTCCAATCCCTTCACTTCATAAAGGGGGAAACTGAGGCTAAAGAAGAAGTAACATCTGGGAGATCCAACAGGCTCCAAATGCAGTGTGCTTACCATTCTGGCCTGCTGCCTTGTCTCTACAGTTAGAATGGGAGATGGGGTCTCCAAGTATTATCAGACATGCTTACTCGATGGCAGCTTGGAAGGATCTCTCCAGTGGAGTGCGTCAGGGATCTGCGCTTGGCGTTGCAATATGAAATCTGTACCAGTGGCTTGGACAAAGGCATAAATGATAGGAAACTAGGAGGGATGGTGAACATTCCAGATAATGGAGTCAGAGCATAAAAGAGCTCCACAGTCTACGCTACAAGGGCAATTCTAATAAGATGAAAGGTAATGGGAATCAAAGTCAAGTCTTACACTGAGGAGAGATGTGGCTAGAGCTGGAGTTTGTAGTGGCCCGTGAGCACGTGAGTCAACAGAATAATATGACAGCCAAGAAATCCAACAAGACCTCAGGTAGCACTACAAGAAGCAAAATTGGGGTATAAAATGTGCCTATACTGTCAGACTGAGTTGATTTATTTTGGGGGGTTTTTTTGTTTATCTGCTTTTTGCCAATTTCTTTGCCCCTCTTTGTCACAATGGATGGGCTTTCTGGGGAGGGTAAGAATAGATATTTGCAAATGAAGGTGATGTATAAAACGAAAGAGAACAATAAAAGAAAATTTATAAGAGAGAAACGTAGTGCCTAGGATGAAGGAGGTGCCAGCCACACTGTCTTCTGGCCTGGTCAGACCTGGGCTGGAGTACTGGGTTCAGTTCTGGGCACCACCATTTAGAGGGGATATCAATAGGTCAGAGAGTATCAAGAGGAGGGTGGCCAAGATGACGATATCATGCAAAGGGAGGATGAAGACATTCAAGACGTTTAGCCTAGAGAAGACTCAGGGGAGGACATGACAACTGTGTTCAAGTTTCTGAAGGGCTGTCTTGGAGAAAGGAGATTAGACTTGTTCTACTGGGCCAAACCAAGACTTGTGGGTAGAAGTTGCAAAGAGGCTAATCAACAAAGGTCTTCAGGCACAGGTTGTATGACAGGCAGCCAGGAAGTCAGGAAGACACAGAGCCTTCCTAGCTGTGTGAACCTGGGCTAGTCATCTATATAGTCTACCTCAATTTCCACATCTGTAAAATGAGGATAATAATGGCACCTATCTCCCTGGGTTGTTGTGAAGATAAAAATGAGATAACATCATAAGCATTTTGCAAACCTTAAAATGCTCTATAAACACTAGCTGCTTTCTTGTCGTTGCTGCTGAGGTATAAGTTGGACAAAATGGCCTCTGAGAGTTCCTTCAGCCCTAAGATTCTATGGGTTAACCTTGCCAGAAGGAGAATATACCAAAAATATCAACAACAAAGGTTTACAAAACAGATTTTTACATATGGACAGTAAGCTTACACACTATTCTTGAGCCTGGGAAATAACGTGCTAGAGGCCCTGTCTGCTTCATTTGTCTTAGGAACAAAGGATTGGTAGTCCCTGTCAACTATTCATTCAACAAGCATTTATCCAGTGGCTCTCATATGCCATGGTGCTAGGAGCTCACAGGATCTAAAGATGAAAAGTAAGTCAGGGATCAGCTTTCCTTTTCAAGATAAGGAAAATGCAGTCTAGAGCAGGGCTTCTTAAACTTCTGCTCCCTAGCCCTTTTCAGCATTTCGGCAGCCTTCACAGGCATTGAATGGTGTGATGACATGCATGGTGCAAAGTGCGCATGCTTTGTGTTCAGAACCAAGGCTGCAGTGAAGTTGTGAGAAACAACATGGGCAAATGCTGCCAGAAACACCTCAGATTCATGACATGTTTAATTTTGAATTAATTTTTGGTTGTTGCCTATTCAGAAACCTTTTTAAAAAACATTGCCAATTTTTTTGTGACACCATATGGGGTTGTGATCCACAATTTAAGAAGTGCTGGTCTAGGGAGCTTTAGTGACTTTTCCTAAGTCACACCCAAGTATTAGAGATGAAGTTCAAACCAAGCCTATGAATCCAGTGATCTTTCATCACCCTGGGCCTTTGGCACTCACACCCTAATAGGGGGTTAAAACACAAAGATTATGATTATATGTGCTATTACACAATAAACGCTTTTGAAAGTTACCAAATTTTTGTTAAATGAGGAAATTGTGGAAAAGGAAACAAGTGAGTTGAGGATTTCGAGAATAGATAGGAAACATTAGGTAAAAAGAGAGAAGGAGGGCATTCCATTAAGAAATAGCATTTGACTTTTTAATGATAGTAATGACAGAGGATTATCCCTCTTCTCAAAACAAAAACCAAAGTGGTATGCAACAAAATGGTTAAGTATTTTCAACAATTGTGTTTTCATTGTTCCATTCTCTAGCTAAGTCCTTAACTTGAACTTACACAAACTTGTTTTGTCTAATATTTTAACAATTGTATTTTGGGATAAGTGTTTCCTCTGTAGTCCTATGCATCTTATTTGATCCATTTACAAACATAATTCAGAGAAGAGGTCCATAAGTTTCATCAGACTGACCACCCAAGGTGATCAAGGTTTATTGTTGCAAAGATACTAGAGTGGTTTGCCATTTCCTTCTCTAGCTCATTTTACAGATGAGGAAACTGAGGCAAACGGGGTGAAGTGACTTGCCCATGGTCACAGAGCTAGTAAATGTCTGAGGCTAGATTTGAACTCAGGTCTTCCTGATTCCAGGCCTGGTACACTATCCACTGTGCAACCCAGCTGCCCAATCCCAGCTCAAGTTCTGGGTAGAATATATTAAGACCTTAGGTAGAATATATTAAGGTCTTTATAAACCTCAGGGTAGAGTGTAAATGTGGGTTCTTTTTGTTTTGTGTTGCTTTTTCATTTTTATGATATTATCACTTCATTCTATTAATCTTTTGATGGGGTTAAGTTACAAAGAACAAGTCACTATCCTGCTATTACTTGTTCATATTCAGTGTTCTGTGGATTACTGCACAGGTGAAGAAAATGGATGCTTTTTTGTAATTAACTAAGACCAATGAGCCCAAAAGGACCTTTGGGATAGCCTTCCTAGTGGCCAGGATCACAGGGATGACATTATCCTCATCCTGTTCCCACAGTTTTGTTTTCTCCTTCTAGATCTCTGTATTTTGAAAGCTGTTTATTCCATGTAGTTTGGAAATTATGAATAACTGCATCTATATCTATCAAAAACCCTATTCTTAAATTTTTACAGATCAATGTTTGTTAGGTCCAGGTAGTTGTGGGAAAAAAAAAAAAAGCTTACCTGTGATAACGGCTCAGTTCTAGTAGAGTTTACTTGCTGAAATCTCCAGTATATTTTTGGGGTCTGTATTTGTTTGCTGGGGATTGGTCATTTGTCAGTATATGTGTCATATATATGTCAGTATACTAGCATGGGAATGCCCTCCTGTGAGAAGCTACAATCTCCATGACTGGGAGAATACTCATGCTGACCACGTATTGGAAGTACTTTTTAAAAATGAACTTATAGCCCATAGGTATATGGGGCATGTAAATGGCGTAGTGGGTACAGCACTGGGCTTGGAATCAGGAACATTCCTCTTAAGGAGTTCAAATGTGGCCTTAGACATCTACTATCTGTGTGACCCTGGGCAAGTCATTTCACCCTCTTTGCCTTAGTTCCTTATCTATAAAATGAGCTAGAGAAGGGAATGGCAAACTATTCCATTATCTTTGCCAGGAAAACCCCAAAATGGGGTCACCAAGAGTTGGATGTGACTGAAACAACTCAACAACACCATATGCTACAAGGTATTCCAGGTTCACCATTATCTAAAGTTAAAGAATTTGAAAGAAGTACATTCGAGTTTCCTTATAAAATCATTTTCACACACTCACTCAAAAATAAGTACGTAAATTAAACCATGCATTTCTTCAATTTATCTATTATAAAAAGGGTCAAGTTGAGAGCAGATGATGAGATGTGATGTTGAGTTTCCAGGGAATTTAGGTACACAGAAAGGTCAATTCTCAAACCATTAAGCTAACGTCCTCTGGCTATTATTATTTTCAATAAGTAATAGATGCCTGTACTGGCAGATACCTTCAGAAAGGTTTTGTCTCAGATATATATTCATGAGTCATATGGGTGACTCAGAAAGAACTAATACTTTTAGAGAAAGAATGCTATGCTGCAAAGAAAGCATCTCATTGAGTCTATAAATAGACTGCACAGTAAGTTCTAACCTTTGGACCCTCTCAACTAGTCACCAATGATTCAAGGCACAAAAAAATAACCAGGGAAATGGGAGTGGGGATGGATGCGTATGGAGGTGGCTTTCATAGACCTTCAATTACAGGTAATGTCACTTTCTCTAATGGTACCCACCCCAATATTGATCCCCACTCTTAAACGTTCCTAAAACTAAATAGATGGCTCTATAAACAGAACCCTGGTTTATATATTCAGCCTTTTGCTAGCTTTTTTTTAAAGGAGAAAAGTACGAGTATGCCAGTGAATCCACCTTTAAAAAAAAAAGAATGTATACAAATGAACATGAAAAATATCTGTTGGAAGAATGTTTTCATCCCTATAAACTCTCCTTTTCATATCCATTTTAGCCTTTTTATTTATTCTAGCTAGGTGCCCCAGTGGGTAGAGTGCTAGCCCTAGATACAGTCAGGAGGACCTGAGTCCAAATCTAGCCTCAGACACTTATTAGCTATGTGATCCAAGGCAAGTCACTTAATCCTGTTTCTCTCAGTTTCCTCACCTGTAAAATGAGCTGGAGAAGGAAATGGCAGATGACTCCAGTGTCTTTGCCGAGAAAACACCAAATGGGGTCATGACTGAAAAACAACTGAATGATTTTCCCAAGTGTTGGGTGAACAAACTATGTAACTTATACCAACTCTACTATTCTGTAGCCCGATTGCCCCTTCTCTCAAGCAAGAACAAGGCCCTGCCCCAAGGGACAAAAACTTGGGGCCTTTAGTTGCAGGGGAAAACAATATATAATAACAACAGCAGCATTTCACATTCGTATTGCACTTCATGTTTGCCAAAGCCCGTTCCTCAACTCAGCCCTGTGAGGTGGTTAGTACAGAGGCCATCACTCCCATTTCATAGGTGAGGAAAATGAGGCTCCCTCCTCAGTTAGGTCACTTAACTTTTCTCAGCCATGATATCACAAATGGTCTAACCCAGGCTTGAGTCCAGATCTTCTGGTTCTTAGCCTGATGCTTCTTCCAACACTATAAAAGAGAACAAAATTGCGAAGCGAGGAAGAGGGATGCATTACTATTCTAGGAGGATTTCAGGACGAGTAGACAATTCTAAAGGAAACACTAGTGGCACTAAATTTAGATGTCTGGCATTCCAGTTCTGCAGTGAAAAGTTTACAATTCAATAGAGCTTATGGCAAACTCAGCATACCCTCCAACTTCAAGATGGACACTGTCTCCCTCAAGGAGACATTTTGCAAGATACTTTTACAAAGTTTTATAATACACAGCTTCCATCTTAACTTGTCTTCTCAACATTAATGAGTGGTGAAAATTCAAATGACGGTACAGGAAGAATTTGTGACCCCAAACATAGGAGGCTTATAGGATAGCTCCTACTGCTATCTAACAGGGTATGACTGATGGGAAATACGCTGGCTCTGGGGACATCCAATCTATGTGTTGCTTCCCTTCCTCTCCTCCACTCTAATGATCCTAATTCTAGAATTTTGAAGAGTCAAGAGTACATAAGAGAATGACACGCTGGGCCTGAGTGACTAGCCCAAACATCCAAGTAGCCATGTAACTAAAATGGGGCTGCCCAGTGACTGAGCAGATGAATACAAGATGCAGAGACATCAGTCCCAGCTGAGAGACACCAGGGGTACTCCTGGCTAAGTTTCCACCTTCTACCCCTGTAATGGAGAATTCTACAAGGATAGAATGCGATAGCTATCGATAGCTACAAGGAGAAAGGGACCATGAGCTACTGAGCAGTCTGACAAAGATGAAGACGATATAAGGTAGAGGCCCACAAATTGGGCATCTGGGGAGGACAGAACTCCCTCATATCTATCTATCTATCTATCTATACATATGTATACATATGTATATATATATATAACATTTTACATATTTATATATATATATATATAATTGCTGTCTCTCTGCCTCTTTTTCTCTTCTGTCTCTCCTTCTCTGCTTCACCACCCCAAAACTCATTCACTCACTCTCTTCCCTTCTCCTTCTCCCTCTCTAACACTTTCCACTCTCTTTTTCTACCTCTCTCCCTCTTTCTCTCCTCTTGTTCTCTTTGTCTCTTCTCTCTCTTCTATATTTCTCTCCTTTCTTGCCTTCTCTCTTTCTGTCTCTTTCTTTCACTCTCTATCTCCCCCTTTCTCTCTTCTCTCTCTTCTTCCCCACTGGAGCATGTTCCAGATTCCTGACTAACCTGGCACTTCTCTGAACTGCTATTATCTCACAAAAAGCTGTGGCTGTTTCCAGGGCCACAAGTGGTTAAGTGTGAGTTCCCAGTCCAATAACTCCAACCTGCATTTCTCAGAGGAGACAAAAGGTTCTGATGCTTCTACTCAACTACTGCTGCTTGAACATTTTAAAAACAATCAATATTTATGGCATGTCATATTATGCCACCTTCCAAAAAAGATAATGGAGGGATAGGAAGACCCCCAAGTGACAGCATTCTGTTGTCACATTCGTAATCCTCCAATTCCTATCAGCATCCTAAATCAAATCCTACAGCCACATGACGACAGCAGTCTCAAATTACTGAGTGGCTCTTCAGACTTACAAATTAACAATCATTATGTGAGTGACATCTCCCATCATGGTCACCCCAAAAGTTGTTTTCAATCTTTTCATTTAGCATCCCTCACAGGCAGCCTTTCAAAGAATTTTGCAATATTGCTTCTTAAAAGAATTCCTCATAATCAGCATCTAGTCTGAAACAGGACAACTTTACCAAATAAGGAAACTGAGGCAGAGAAAAGTTAAGCTGACTGCACCAAAATTCAAGATTCCAATAGATATTAAATTCTGCATTTTATAAGTAGCCAAAATGTTTAGAATTTTGTCTAAAGACTAATATGCTTCCATGAGCATAAAAGGATTTTTCTCTTTTAATTTGTTAAGAAACCAGCACCAAGTCTTTACTATTAATGTGTTCTGTCCTGTTTCTCAACTTTGATCTAGCCCAGAGGTTGTTCACCTTTTCTATGTCCTGGCCCCTTTGTTGGGCAGGTTGGGGAAGTCTTGAGATGGGCCCTTTCTCAGAATCATGTCAATGCATAAAATGAAATATGTAAGATGTCAAGAGAAACCAATCATAATGAAATTCAATCATCAAAATGTTTTTAAAACCAAGTTCATGGACCGCAGGTTAAGAATTCCTTTAGAATGTGCTATTTTTTTGAAGTAACAGATAAAGAAAGAGCATAGGTTTAGGTGCAAATATGCCAAGCAGGGAAGTACAAACGACCTTTCTTTTCTACACAAAGTTTCCTTATACTTTGCTGTATCACCAACAAGCTACAAGTGATAAGTGCAGCTCTCAAATGAGTTATGGGATTTTCAATCTTTCCATTTTCCAGAGGAAAACTACAAGGAAAATCCATCCTTGACCAAGCAGATAGTTTATAAAATACTCTTGTGTAATGAACTGATAAACGAGTTAATGCCTAGGATTCATCCTGAACCCTATCGAAATAGAGAAAGTTAACACAAAAAACTATACCAGTAAAATAAGAAATTCTGTGTTCCCTTACAGTTCTAATGGGGAATGTTCTTTTCCAAATCTTCATTAAGCTACAAGATAATTAATAATAAAGCTGTGATTTGTAAACAAACCAGTAATAACACTAAAATCTAATTGCACTGTGGGCAGCAGTAATACTTTGTGTGACTAACTCTCAAATTCCATTAAAAAAAAAGAAATTTACATGTTAATCCAAAGGACTGAGTCATTCTTCTGAATGGCTAATGCTATGCCCCAACAGTCAGCATCTATACTAGAGACGATAAGCACATCTACAGCTTCTGGAAAAGGTTCATCCTGGTCGTGCCTCTAGCCTTCTCTTCAGTGAGTGAGATGACTCATAGATGAAGTGGGGTAACGAGTTTAAAAAAAACTGCAGAGTTATAAGAAGCCTTCTGAATTCAGGTTGCAAAATAAGACAACTCTTGTTGGGAGAGGGAAAAGTAAAGAATTTCAAAATTAAGAAGAAAAAACAATACTGGGGCAGCTAGGTGGTGCTGTAGTAGCTAGAGCACTGGCCCTGAAGTCAGGAGGATCCCAGTTCAAATCTAGCCTTAGACACTTACTAGCTGTGTGACCCTGGACAAGTCACTTACCCCTGATTTCTTCCCAAAAGAAAGAAAAAAGAAAAAACAACATTGAAAAATAGGAGGGGAGCATAATGGATAGAGACAAAGTAGTGAAACCAAGGGATGCTCCTGACTGGTTGACAGGAGATCCAAAACCACTCTTCTCCCTTGATGCATTTGGAAGAAGCAGAGTCAGTCAAGAGGAATGCTCACTGACTGGTCAGCCTACATGATCTTCAAATGTACAGCTCTAGCCAAATGTACACCTTTGGTGTCTCTAGTATGCATGACTGCCACTCTTTTTCTGGATCCCAACAGATTAACCTGTTAGAAAGAATCATAGATTGAGAGGTAGAGGGACCTTAGGGGTCATCTAGACCAAGCTGTTCACTTTACAGGGAAGGAAACTGAAACCAGGGGATGTGCAATTACATTGCTAGCAAGTAAGATGGAGACTTGAACCTGGGCCTCCCTAACTGCAAGAGCAATGCTGTATCTACTATACCAAACTGCCTATCAAGATATCCACATAAGAAATTGGATGACAGAAGAATTTGCTAACAATTAAGACTATCCAAAAGTAGGAACAGTCTTCTAAGTAAAGACTAGATACCCACTGTTATTGTTTAGTCATTTTTCAGTCACATCTGACTCTCTGTTACCCCATTTGGGGATTTCTTGGCAGAGATACTGGAGTGCTTTGCCATTTCCTTCTCCAGCTCATTTTACAGATGAGGAAACTGAGGCAAACAAAGTGAAGCAACCTGCCCAGGGTCACATAGCTAGTAAGTATCTGAGGCCAGATTTGAACTCAGGTCCTCCTGACCCCAGATCTATCGACTGTACTCACTGTTAGAGACACTGTATTGGGGAATTCATCTATAAGTACAAGTTATACTAGATGTAGATGGCCACTGTGTACCCTTCCAGTATTGAGAGTTGTTGGTTCTTTAATATGTGTGTGTGTGTTTAAGTTTTGTCTATCAAATTTAGTTTTGCTCTCAGTCTTTCAAGTTTACTTAAGGATGCCACAAAGATTAATGAGTTAACGTTAGTAAAAAGATTTGAAAATTCTAGTATGAAATATAGAAATATAAAAAGTTACCATTTCCTTTTCTCATAATGATTTTGAAATATTCCATTTAGGTTTGACAGTCTTTGGAAATTCTAAGACTGAGAACCCATCTTGATGTTTCTCTTGGAAGAAAAATGGTCCTGCCATTTGTATGCTCAGAGCTTAAAAAACTTACCAGTTGATCATATCCTTTCTACTTGTTTATACAGTTCAATAGAGACTGATTACTTACTTAAACACCAAAGAAGTTCTCAGGGGAAAGAAATCGCAATCTTTTTAGTTTGGAGAAATGGAACTGAGCCTCATTTTCCCTTTTGTGTAGCCAGCATTCTGAATGGTAAAGAAACTCAAAGTAATCTCCAATCTTTAGTTGAAGGCCTTCAGAGTGAGGCATATTTAGAAACGAAGGTTCATTCTTTGAAGTACTCTGAGACTTTTCGTTAAGTCAAAAGCTATGAATTCAGTATTGAGATCCTTGAATAAATTAAAGCCACTGAGGCTTCATGTTTTCTCTACCAAGGGTTTCAGAGTATTTGTTGGTGTCTCCGGGCAACAGAGTAGAATGTTTTTTTAGCAAAATCCTGTTTTCACCAGACAGCTTCTGTGTGAGCTAACTTTAATTAACAGGAGGATTTCAATTTCCATGTAACAATATACTCAAACAATGAAGCAAACTGCATCCACTGTATTTGTGATATAGGATTCTCAACAAAACCAAGTATCTTAGAAGTCCAGAAATAGAGATTTCTTTGCCTGGATTATACATGACAGGCATCACCCATTAAGATGCCATTATTAAAACGAGAAGGAAATTATGAAATAAAGGGATTTTAGCAATGCATTTGACTATGTAGTAATCCTTATTTTGCAATGCTCCCTATCTATGGTGTTCATATTTAAATATATAATCCATATTCCAAATGAAGCTTACCTTATACCATATTCAGAATGCATTAAGTAGACACAAAAACAACCATGAACTATTAATAAGTAAACAAAAAAGATTAGGACCAAGACTGAGTATGATAAATGAAACTATAACATAAATAAAAATACATACATACAAATAGGTATATGATCTATATATGGGCATAGTTTACTACAGGATCATCAAACCTCAGTGCCAGAGGGGCCCTCACAGACCACCTACATCTAGTCTAACCTGTACTTATGGATGAACCCCACCCAATACAATGTCTCCAACAGTGAAGCTTCCACTTAGGCTTCCTTTGGAAGACCGTCATGTCCCAAAACAGACTGTTCCCACCTTACATAGCCCTGACTGTTAACAAGTTCTTTCTACCATGGAGATGAAATCTGTTTCTTTGAAATTTTTACTCACTGCTCCTAGTACTACCCTCTGGGGTCAAGCAGAACAAATAAAATCCCTTCTTCCACATTACAACCCCTCCAATACTTGAAGACAGCTCTCAAGTTCCATACCACCCTTCACTCTATCTACCCTACTCCTACAGCTTCTTCTCCAGATGAAACAGTCCTAACTCTTCAGCTGAGGCTCATACGTCATGATTTCAAAGGCCTTCACCATGCAGGTGTTCCCTCTAGCTTGCCAATGTCCTTCCTATAACGTGGTACCCAGCTCTCCAGAAGTAGTCAGACAGTGAGACCTCCTTCTCACTGGGAGACCCCTGCTTGACGTTAAATAGTTACAATGTGAAACTATCAACCATTTTGCAAACAGAACTTCCAAAAATTCCTAAATGATTCCTTCTCAAAGGTAACAAAAGACAAAGATTTTCGTTCTTTTTGAGATGCAAACCAAAATACTACTCAGAAAATATACTGCAGAGTTAAACTGTTTTTAAAAGTTTTTGCTTACAATTTTGAAGATATAATGCAGTTGACATCTGCCTTTGAAAAAAAATAAAGAGGGAAATTTTACATCTGTTGGTAGAAAAAAAGTGTTCAGAGGAAAATGTATTGAAGAAAGAGAAGGGAAAATGGAGGGAGGACAAAGCTAATTGTTTACATGGAACATAGGCGACACCTAGTGGATGTTATAATGTATTGACTTTTTCCCTAGTAATATAGTGCTGTGTAGGAGGAGCGTCTGTCTACACTTTGCTTACAAAAAGCACAAAAGGTTTTCCCTGAATTTTTTAATCTATTTCACCATAATGCTTTGACACGGTGTTGACAGGGAATAAGAGTAGGGATACAGGTACAAGCCATCACTGAAATAAGCTTCAGAAATGTCCTTACATAAAGCCCAGAAGAGATGATTGACTGGCATTCAAGTGGCTTCACAAACAGTTGAACCTGCTTGATACGGTACGGTTGCAGGCCTGAAGTCCCATATGACTCCCAGTTGGAGACGTGTGACTCTGGGAAGCTGTTCTTTTCCAACCCAAACTGTGGAACTGATCACTAATGTTTGTTGACTGACTAAGCTTGGAGGCACCTTTGAGTCTCTCCCAGCCCACAGGCCAGTTAAATCCCATAATTCATTCTAGGCACCGAACAATTTTATTCTCCAAGGTGAATAAAGAGAATATTCCTGCTGCATTATTCCTTAATAATTAGTTTCCAAGTATCCAATAGTAGCCAAAACATTTTTCCTTAACCTTAATGCTCTGGACTAACGTAGACAGATGATGGAGAGAGAGACAGAGAGATGGAGATGTAGGGAAATATACAAATAGACAGACACACAGGTAGACAGAGAGACACAGACAGACAAACAGATAGACACAGAGGTAGATAGGGACAGAGAGAAAGATAGAGACAGACAGATGGACAGAGAAGTAAGTAGGTAGAGATAGAGACAAATAGATGCCTTATGCACATTTTTTTCTTTTCATATTCATGTATTCTTAGAGGATTTTTGTTCTTTCTTTTTTACTCCATGCTTAAGGCTCAATGCATATCTGTTCTATGGTACCATGACAGCATTTTGCAAGCTGCTTACTAGAGAAATGGGAGCTATTGTCATTATTTTAAAGTAGTGGGGCATTAAAGTAATGACACTGATTTCCTGAAGTCCCAAATGGCCATGAGCGAGTCTCCCAACTTTCTGGTCACATCCTACAGCCATACCTGGATGTAGATGTAGCTGGCTGCCTTATGCACTGGACAGGGTGGGGTGCGCTTCTCTGTGTATCTGCACACTGTCTAGCCAATCAGAAACATCCCCTGAACTGCTATTATCTCAAGCAAGTATGATACATATAAACCCAAGACCTCTCTGATCATAAAGGCAAACTCAGCTGAAACATGAGGCATTTGATGGCAAGTTAGAATGTATGTCTTTATAATTCAATTACTCATAATGATCCTAATTATATCGTTCATAAGACATCAGAAATTAACAAAAGAATGTGGTGTGTTGAGGGGTAACAGTGTTGTGGAAAGAATAATGGGGGTCAGACTCAGAACACCCAGGTTTAAATGCCAAGCCTGGCACTTGTTAACTGGGTGACTGTGGAGTGGTCACTTCACCTCCCTAGGTCTTAGTGTCCTCATCTGTAACACCTCACAAGCCTCTGATTTAATCTGTGAAGGTACCTCAGTGGACAGTCTGCAGAAGTGACTGTGAGCAAAAACAAAAACAGTGCACCTCATCACCTTGTGGCCAACTGGGAGGTAAGCCTCTCCAAACTGAGTTAGGCTGGGCCTCAGCTAACAGACATTCAATCTCACTGCTATGACATGATCAAACACTTTTCCATCTTTGTACTAAATGCCAGAGCTGGCACAGTCTTCAAAAACTCAAAGTCATCTTCTAGGTCCTGACGAAGCAGCTGAACATGACTTTAGTGATGGTGAGCTCATCTATCAAATGGGGACAATAGTGACCTTCCCATAGTGCTTTAAGGTTTACCAAAATCGACCTCTCATTGGAGCTTCACAACCACCTGGGAAGGTAAATTCCTACTTTAAAGATGAGGAAAAGGGCTCCTGGAAATTAGGTGATTTTTCCCCCCTTTCCTCCCCTCTTCATGATCACACAGCAAGCCTGAGAGGTGGGGGCATAACTGAAGGCCAAATCTTTGAGGTCCTACGTCCAGTGCCTTTGCCAATGGTGCTACTGCTTCCATTACATCAGTTTTATAGGGTCATGATGACAAGAGTACTCTAAACTTTCAAAGTGTTTCTACCAACGTGGGTTGTTATTTAATTTTTAAATGGACCCAATCTCCTACACTAAAACTTCTATAAAAAATAAGTATTTCCCACAGAACAGTTCTGCTCCTTATCCTTCTACTCAAAGGAAACAAAGAGGTGATGTTGGCTATCCCTAACAAGCTGGAGCCAAAACTGGGGCTTTTGTGGAAATGTGGCCCATTTTAGGAGCTGCTATATAGAATCACTGTTTGGGTTGTTGGCTTCTAGTTATTATTTTTTTTGCCTGAGAAATCTCAGTTAAATCCAAACTGAGGCCACTATTCATGCACTACCTCCATGAAAGTCCGCCTCTGACGCCTGAGTCATTGTGTGGAGGTGACCCTGAGCTCTCACAGATCATGCTGTAAGAATGCCAGCTCGGAGCAGATTTCCTCCCCCCCCCCCCCCCCCCCAAGCTTGGAGTGCAGGGCCAGCTAGGGCCTGACAGAGAAGAGATGCATTCATCACCAGGCTGGCTACAGAGGACCAACATTGGGGCTCAAATCTTGCTTTGCCATGATACTTACTGTGAGACAATGGAAATCACTAGGCCTGTCTGAATTGCAGTTTCCCCATTGGGAAAATGGGAATAAATAACGACACTTACTAGATATCTGTCCTTCTGTATGTAAAGTGCTTTGCAAGTCCTATGGTGCTAAATAAATACCAGGTATTATGACTATCATCAGTTCTCATGGATCCATTTATCATCTCTACACAGTCCATCCGCAACATTCTATAGACATCTCAAACTCAACATGTCCAAAATGAAACCCACTATCTTCCTCCCCTCCTCACCTCAACGCATCCCTTTGCTTAATAGCTCATTTCTGTCAAGGGGCCCTACTATCATTCAGGTCATACAAGCTGGCAACCACAGAGCCATCCTCAACCACCATTCTCTCCCACAGCTGCCCAACTGATTTTCCTAAAGCTCTGGTTTGCCCATATTACTCCCCCTGCTGGGAAGCTTCACATTGCCACTAGGATAAAATACAACTCATCTGTTTGGCACTTAAAGGCCTTCACAATCTACTTCCAATCTATCTTTCTCCACTGATTTCACATAGTAATGTGCCTCTCAGGCATGCTCTATGTTCCTGCACACTGGCCTATTTCCCCAGAAGGCATTCCATCTCCTGCCTCCATGCCTTTATAACAACTGTCCATCATGTCTGAAATGTATGCCTTCCTCACACCTGCACCCCTCAGAATCCCTAACTCCCTGAGTCAGGTAAAGTGCAGCCTCTTACAGGAAGCCTTTTCTGACCGCCCTCCCCCCCCCCCCCCCCCCCCCGCCCTATGGTAGCGTGTCCACTTCCTGAACTGACTTGGTTTATATTTTTGTATTTCTAACCTGGTTACATGCTGCCCTTCCTCCTTCCCCCCTCCAAATAAAATGTAAGTTCCTTGAGGGCAAAGTCTGTTTCATTCTCATCTTTGTATTCCCAAAACTTAGCACGGTGCCTAGCATACTTAATAAATGTTTTTTGAATTATAGTCATTTATATCATCTGGCAATATTGAGAAAAGGATGGGAAAGAAATGTACTTTTTGCCTAATTATGCCCTAACTTCCAATGTCTAGAGAGACCTCTGGAGTCAGTCAATGCAACAAGTTTGTTTTTCTGAATACATACCATGGCAGTTCTCGATTTGATAAACCAATCAAATCGAAATTGAGGAGCATTGCGCACACACTGCCGTAACTCTTCATACACATTTTCCTTGTCAAAGCCCATTTTATGGAGCATACAAATCAAGAATCTATCTTCCTCTTCGGTGTAGTTCTTCCCTTTGTTGGTTCCATACTGAATGCGCAGCTGATGAAATGGCGCCTTGTATCTTGCGATCTGAAAATGAGACAAACAACAACTGTGTCTACTTGGGTGCATGAGGGCAAAAGAAGTTTGACCACTGTCTCATTACTAGCAGTCTAATGATTCCAAAGTTAGGAGAAAAATACTACTTTGGCATCCAGGGCTTTCTTGATACTGATCCGTCGCTGAATTCTAGCTTCTCCTCGTTCAATTTGAGCCATGATTCTTTCAATATCTTGTAGCTCATTACAACGCTCCCAAAACACAGCTGAAAGACAGAAGTATTTACTTTTTAATAACAACTTGTCACCCACACCAAGTGCACACAAGAAGTGGACAAATTGGATTGGATGGCATTAACCAGACTGGAAAGGAGAGAGCATTTAATGGAGTAAAAAGAATATGTGTTTTACTTACATGAGTGGATGGTATAATGGATTATGAACTACCCAGGATCTGAGACTTACCTGTAGAGAGCCTTCCAACAGGTGTTTTTTTTCCTTCCTCAAGAGATAATGGAAAATAACTTGCAGTTTGAAATTTCCTCACAAATTCCCCTTCCTTAAAACAGCATGGAATCTTTCATGATTGAAAATAATGAAAGTAATTCATTATTTGAGAATCCCAGGATCTCACAGTTGGAAGACACCTGAGTGATCCCACCATATTATCTCATTTGATCTTCACAACAATCCTGGGAAGCAGATACTATTATTACGTACATTTGGCAACTGAGGCAACTGAGGCAGATAGTGGTAAAGTGACTTGCTCAGGGTCACACCCCTAATCTGAGGCCAGATTTGAACTCAAATCTTGCCTTTTCCAGCCCCAGAACTCTATCCACATACCATCTAGATGCAGAAATCTAAGCATACACTGTGACCACAGTATGGCCCTGACCTATGACCTAGTTACCCTGTCAAAAATGGTAATGAGAGGAGTTTGCTATAACCTATTTGGGATGAATCCATGCTGGCTCTTTATGATCACTGCTTCTCTTTCTCCCAAGCCATCCCCTTGATGATGTGTTCTAGAATTTTGCCAGAATAGTAGTCAAATTCACTAGTTTAGAGTCTGCAGATGCCACTACCTTTTTCCTTTTTAAAAAAAATCAGGCCTTTTTACTTCTTCAGTCCTATTCTCTGGGAACCTTCAGAGACCATCAAAAGCAATGCAGTAATCATATCTGCCAGTTCCTTCTGCTCAGGCATGCCTGAAGCTCACCAAAGGTGGCTGGAGGCTTTGGGATCATCTCCTCCCTCATCTTGGATGGCCGCTCCTTCCAAAACCAAAGATCATTCATCGCCAACTGATTCTGGATTTGGGTGTTCCTACAGGACCACATCAATCCTCTGAATTCATTCTCAATCATTTGTCCTGACTTCCATCTTTTATTTAAGTCTTTTAAATGTGAAAATGAAATTTTAAAAATCTGTATTTGGTTTTGGATTAAAAAAATTAAGTCTTTTTAAAATCTAAGTTTATCACTGAGTTCTCTAGGCATTCAGATAGCTAATGAGAATCATTTCTGCTCTGATCTTCAGAAATTCATTCCTGAAAGGTGGCCACCCATCTTAAGCTAGGTGCCCCTTTACAATATTAAGCTATTAGAGGCAGGTAGGTGACTCAGGAAATAGAATGCTGAGATTGGGGTCAGGAAAACATATACTCAAATTTGGCCTCAGACATTAACTAGCTGTGTGACCCTGGGCAAGTCATTTAAGTTGTTTGCCTCAGTTTCTTCAACTGTAAAAATGGGGATTATAACAGCACCTACATCCCAGGGTTGTTGTGAGGATCAAATGAGATAACATCTGTAAAGTGTTTTATAAATGTTAGTGATCATTATTATCATTCCTCATTGGTCAAAACGTAGTCCAAAATAGAAATTGCTTTTACTATTTCCTCCATCATTTGAAGGATGAAATTACCAGTAGGGCAAATTCCAAACTGATCAGCTTTTGGCAGACAGATAAAGCCATCAGATGCCCAGACAGTTGGAGTTTCCCATTATTATAGTATCATGTTTCTGTGTCACACTTGATCTGTTTCTCAAACCTATATCTAAATTTTCCTTCTGTCCAGGTGGTCTATAGTAAACCCTTGCAGCATTATTTCCATTTGATGCTCACTGATCCTCACCATGTTCCTCCCCTCAGGTTCCAAAATTTCCCCCCATAAGTTCTTAATATACAAGGCTACTCCACCATATCTTGCATCTATTCTACACCTTCTAAATAAGGTATATGTTCTTCTGGAGTCAAATTCTAGATATGAGTCCCATTGCTCAGAGTCTCAGTGAGATTTACTTCTGTGCATTAGAATCATCCTGTTTATTATCCATCCTTTGTATATGTAACATCTGAAGTCCCAGGTTTTACATTCTTGACTCATTGTATATTAAGACACAAGCCAGAAATATGAGTCCTTGGGCCCCCATTAGTCCACACCTGTACCCTCAGAGTTAACTAAAACTAACCTCCAAGGGTAAAACTTCAGGGCACAATTTGTTGCATTTCTTGCTTTCAATATTTAGCAGGTGACACAATTTTACATGGTTATATTAACTAATTAGTGTAGAGCTTTTAATGATACCAAGCTTCTCCCTGAAATAAAGGCCCATCTTTTAACATCAGTATTACTGCAGTGATACTGCATGGCTGCAAACTATGGAAAACCTTGTCTCTGAAGAAATTACCTTACAGGTTACCCAAAGGGCAAAGCAAAGACTCATGGTGAGCATGCAGTTCATTAGCAACAAAGAACTGTCCACCAGAAAAGGAGGTGGGCTAGTCCTTCTGCAAGGGCTAAGCAATGCTCCATTCATCCATCCATCTCCAGATGGTGTTAAAAGATCTAAAGAAACACCCTCAGGACACTCGGTGGACTCCCTTTGGAGTCCTCCCAGGACGACTTGGAGGAGAGAGTGCCCATGGATTGCAATCTGCACTGCTGGAGGGAAGCCCGCATTGATGAGGTCACAGAAGCACTAAAAATAAAAGTATCAGTCAAAATATTCTAAATCAGATTCATTTACATAAATTAACATGATCCAGAGGGAAATAGTTTAATATTCTACTTTCGTATGTTTCACACCTTTAAGTTAAAATGATCTTTAAACAAGCCAAAATCCTATTAGAGATTAAAAATAAAAAGAAATGAATAAAACTAAGCTGAGCCATTGTTTAAACTAATGTACAAACCTGAATATTCGATGACCTCCTCAGGCGATTTTCCCTCCACCTCTCGGGCAATATTATCTATATCATCACGCCCATACTTCTCATTAGCTTTAATAAACTGGTTAAAATCTCGTTTGTTCCAGTTTGTGAATCCCTGTAAGCCAAAAGAAAAACATCACTATTAACAGTAAACCAAAACCAGACTTGCTGTTTTTTGCACATTACTGTTAATAACATGGGAGACTGTTAAAAACACCTTCTGTCATATACTTTTAATATTAAGAAATCTGATAATGTTTTATTCCTGAATCAAGACTTGAGTTACTGTAAAAATAACTCTTCTCTTTTATTAAGAGAATGGAATCCTTCTGATCAACTAAAAGTTAATTTACAATTCTAAATCTGGAGATACTTTGTAATTTTTCATTCTAAAGCTTATTAATTTTATTTATAGAAAATTTATAAAAACAAAAATGTAGAGACCTAGTATCATTACAGAGTAATAAATACTGCACAAGAATAGTCAAGGTAATGATAATTATATGGGCAGATAGTTGGCACAAGTGAATAGAGCACTGGGTTGGAATGAGGAAAAACCTGAGTTCAAATCCAGCCCGAAACACTTACAAGCTATGTGACCCTGGGCAAGTCACTTAGCCTAGTTTGCCTCAGCTCCTCATTTGTAAAATGAACTGAAGAAAGAAATGGCAAACCACTCACTACTACCTTTGCCAAGAAAACCCCAAAATGGGATCGTGAAGGGTTGAACACAACTGAAAAAACAACAAAAATGATAATGTTATCAATGTTACTTCTCTGAATTTTCAAGAAAATGTAAGTATCAAATGTAACTATGTATAGTTGACAACAGTATAGGACATGCAGTCAGGAAGACCTAAGGTTTGAACCAGACCTTGGACATTTACTAGCTGTGTAAGTGTGGGCAAATCAATTAACCTCTCCAAGGATCTTTCCTCATCTGTAAATTGGGCAGAATAATAGCACCTCCTTCACAGGGTTGTTGTGAGGATCAAATGATATAATGGATGAAAAGTGCTTTGCTAACCTTAAGAAGTTACAGAAATATGGGCTGTTAGGAAAATAGTATCTTCTTATTACTACATTTAAGCAAATTAAAGAGAGACACTTAGCAAGAACAAGCAGTGTTAAGTTTTCATATAGATGCACCTTCCACTACAGAATTCTATTTATTGTTTTAAAAAACAATCCCTCATTAAGTAAATCATTTTTTAACTTCAGTTAAAATGCTGGAGAAATGTTCCCACCTTAGACTGAAGAACATAGCAAGAATGGGAGAGAACATGAAAGACCCTCCCATCATCATCATCATCAGCAGCAGCAGCAGCAGCAGCAGCAGCAGCAGTGTCTATATATTATATGCAATAATCCCTTTCCTTGTCCTTTAATGACAGAAAAAGGTGACGGAAGAGATGCTTCCCCCAGAAGACAAATACTGACAGAGGACTGACACCCAGACAACAGACAATCAACATGGAATTAAATGTTTCGAGCCCAGTATATTTTTTCTCCTTAATCTAGCTATGGCAGAAATGGTTAAGTATGCAGAAGAGGTAGAGAATATGCCCGGATGTCTTAGAGAAGCACTAAACAAAACCTTGGAAGCATGAAGGCTTAGCAGAAGTAGAAGTAGGTCTGGACTTTCCAGAAGCCCTTATACTTTTCATATAGCAGGGCTCACATACACAACAAGCATTAATTAAAGCTCCTACTACACACCAGGCATTGCACTAGAAATACAAAGACAAAAAAAAATGAAACGGTCACTGTCCTCAAGAAGTTTACAAAAATGTCTTTTAAATGCACAAACTTTCATTTTATAGTTTGAATTTCTGGATAAAAATTTCTTTCATTGAAATCCAGTGACGTTGAATGTCAGTCATTTTTCTAAACTGCAGTCAGTAGTTTGAACTTGTTGATACATTAAAAAAAAACCCACAATCATTTGTTTTCATTCAAATGTTAAGGATTTGGATGGATTACTCCAACAAACACTGGGGAAAATATGGAGTAGAATTTATCCCCAAAATCCTTTGTCACTCTCTACATGTTATTCCAAACCACTGTACCTAAATCAACTGTGCTTAAAAGGATATACAAAAATTGAATTTGTATAAATATCATACTGTCTCCATAACTTCTTCAATAAAGATATCATACTATAACTGTTTTAATTGTTTCAGGGTATTAATTAACATGTCTTAGAAGTCACCAGAGGAGAAACTTTACATATACAATCATCCAGAGGTGTCACAGTAAATGTTTAATAACTGGCTCTCTGGGAAAAAAGAAAAAAAAAACCATAAGCCCCAGGACATACTTTTAAGCTTAACCTGTGTTATTAACATTTTGTCCATCACTTTCTAGACTAAACAATTAACAAAACAATAAATCAAACCGTGACTTTTTTCCAGGGTACAGATAAATGGTGACACTGAAAATTGTCAGATTTTCCCTCTCTTCCCCTCTCCTTTTTTTTTCCAGCCCACCAACCAATAGGAGCTGGCTGTAGCACATCCCTGTACTCAGCCTCTTCCTCTCCCCCCCAAAAAACTAACACCATGGACTAGCTCAAGTAAGCTAGAAAAGATCTAAGATGATCTTAAACCTTAGTGCTTCCCCCCTGTCCACCTTCCTATTCCTCCTTTTTCTTAAAAAAAAATGTAGTTCCCTTTCAGGGTAATAAATTCAACTCCTGAGAGGGGTGGGGAGACCTCTTAGCCTCTATATTACTACTTAAGCTTGCTCTGTTCAAATGCATTCAGCAATCTTCATTCATAATATAGCAACTGGGTAACTCCAGCAGAATTTTTAAGAGTATAACAGCATGGCTTCATTTTTCTGTGTTCAGGGAAAAAATGAAAATAAGATATAAATATGGCAATGTTTTGATTCACTTCTGTGAATGTTTCTAATGTGCTGTAAAATGACTACTTTCAAACTAGACTTTAGCACCTGTGGGCACTCAGTTTGAAGAATGACAAATGTAATTTTTAAAAATTCACTAAAAAGTGCATTAGCAATGTACAATGAAACATGACAAATAAAAAAAAAACCACTTCAAGGCATAGTCTCCCTTCTAATAACAAGAGAATTTCCCCAGCACAAAGCCTTATACATAAGTAGGTATTCAAATATTGATTCCATAAATGAATGAATCTTGCTGAAGTGGGCACAGAAGTAGAGAAGCCTAAAAGGGGTAAGGAGTAACACAAGTGGAAGTAAAACAGCAATTCACAGAAAGGGGCCTTGCAAATTGAAAATCTTTGAAACAGAAGAATGGATGAGGTGAGTAGGGGCTAAGAGGATTTTATAGGGAAATCTTATCTGAGTTGGGAAAGAGAAGGGTTAAACAAAAGAGAAAGACCAAAGGAAACTCAAAGAATTTAGGGTTAGGAAAAGTAATGAAAGGGAGGAAAGCCTCAAGGAAGAGAATGGGTTCAGGTTAGTAATAGTAAAAGAGATGGGAGAGATGTAAGTGCTGACTTAAGAGGTAAATTTTATACATACATATGTATGTATGCATATACATAATTAATCTATACCTATGTAAATTTATATGAAATATATACAAAGGTAATGAAAGAAAATAAAAACTTAACAATTATAACCCTAAATGTGAATGGATTAAATTTTCCCCAAAAGAGATAAAATAGAGGAAGTGATAAGAAAACAAAACCTAAAAATTTGCTCCCTACCAAAAAAAAAGGCATTTTAAAAATATAGACACATAAAGGCTGAAAATGAAAGGATAGAAGAAAATCTATTCTGCTTCAGGCGACTATAAAAAGCTGGAGTTGCAATCATGATCTCAGATAAGGCAACAATAAAAAAGTGAAAAAGTCAAGAGAGACAAACAGAGAAACTGCATTATGCTTAAGGGCATCCGTAGACAATGAAAATAGCAATAGCAAATGTATATAAACCAAGTTTTAAAAATCATAAACAAATGTAAAAAGGCTTCTATAACAATTGCCTCCTTTTACAGACCATGCCCAAAAAAATGAGCAAAAATAAGGGAAATGTGAACAAAAGATACAGGCCTAAAGGAAGATGAAATAATGACATATTAAATAAGAACTGGGTCAAAAAAACCAAATTATAAAAACAAGAAGTAATTATGTTAAAGATAATAACAATAGGACAGCATGCCAAAACTTTTAGGATGATAATGCAGCAGGTCTTCAGATGAAATCGTTTATTTCTGAAAACTTATGTTAACAAAATAGACAAAGAGATCATCGATGAACAAAGTATACAGCTTAAAAGATTAGGAAATAAATGAGCAACTCTAAAACAAGTATAAAAGAAGAAGTCTTTAAACTTAGAGAAATACAGAGAAACTAAAACATTTGGGAGAGACTAAAAAAGATCAGTAAATTGTTAACCTGATAGAAAGAAAAGGGAGAGAGAAAACAAATTACCCCAAAAATGAAATAAGTAAATTCACATCAGGGAAGAAATAAAAATTATCAAGAACTATGGCATATAACTACATGCCAACAAAACTGATTATTCAATTGTTAAGAATCTACAAGAACATAAAATAACCAAGCATAATAAGAAATAGAGAACTTAATCTAATATCAGAAAAGTAAATTAAACAAGCCATAAGTTAACTGCCAAAGGGAGGTTGGGAGGAGAAACCTAGGCCAGATGGATTTATAAGTAAATTCCATCAAACATTTAAAGAGCAATTAACACCTATGCCATAAAAATTATAATTAAAAGAGAAAAAACTCTAACCAAACTCTTTTTATGAGATAAATGTGGTCCTAATATATTAAAAAAAGGGGACAAAGAACAGAAAGAGAATGATAGGTCAATTTCAGTAATGAATATCGATGCAAAAAATTTAAAATCAATCCATAAATACAGAAAATAATTCATTGTAACCAAGTTGGAGTCACACCAAGGCTCTAGGCTGGTTCAACAACAGGAGAACAATTAGTGCAGTTAATCTTACAAACAACAATACCCAAAACCACACTATTTCATTAGGGACAGAAAAAAACCTTTGACAAAAAAGCAATCATTTATGTTACAAACTCAATGTGATCTAAAGCATCTATTTAAAACCAAGAACTAGCATGTTTTGAAATCGAGGAACTCAAGAAGCTTTACAATAAAAACATGAATAAAGCAAAGATGCATCTTCTCTCTGCTATCTTTTGACATAGTTCTAGAAAGGCTAGCTATGGCAAAGAAGGAAGTATTTATGAAATGCTTAATATATGCAGAACACTGTGCTAAGTGCTGGGGATACAAATAGAAAAGTCAGACAAATCTCTGCCTTCACAGAGCTGTACTGTAATGGAGTAGACATCACCTAAGGAAGATCTTGGATAGAAATCAGATAGAAAAGTAGGTCCCATGTTCCTTAAGGGACAATAACAAAGCAGATGATAACGCCTTTTCCTTGATGTCATTACCACTGACAAAAACCAATCAGTTTCTAACGCTGAGTCATTTGACAATCCCAAGGATGGCTGCCAGGGCTGGGCTAGAAGTAGGGCTGGTCATCTGGGAGGTGTAGCCACTCCCAGAGCTCCTAGTGGTGGCAACTGGTTGGTAGTTGTTGCTGGTGTTCATGAGGAAGGTGGGCCCATTTTATATGTGATTTTTTCCCCTCAACCATGGCTGTGGGGACTAGGTTAGAAGAAGGTCTGGTGGCTTGCAGGTCTCAGGGTCCTAGGCTGTCTACATCAGAGTCTCAGGGTGGAGACTGTTGCCAAGGTGGCAGTGGTGGTAGTGGTGTTTTGACTTACCTGGCATATGCTGCCTTCTGTCTTTCCTGAAGTGTGCCCAGCTGATTCAGCTAGGCTGGATCGCCTGCTCTATGGGCAGCAGTTGGTTGTAGCAGTAACACAGAGAACAAATTCAAAGACATAAACGTAGGTAAAGAAGAGACAAAACTATCCTTATTTGCAGATGATATGCTGTCATGCTTAGGAAAGCCCTAAGAATCAGCTGAGAAATTAAATAGGATGAGTGAGAGCAGCCCCAAGGTTGCAAGAAACAAAATAAATCCACAAAAATCATCACCATTTCTAGACAGTAGAATCCAAAACCAGAAAGCAACAATAACAAGAGAAATTTCATTCAAAATAACTACAAAATGCAAAAAGTATCTTGGAGATAACCTACCAGGAGGACACCATTAAGATGTATATAAATAGGGGGCGGAGCCAAGATGACAGAGTAGAAAGACGCACACCTCCGAACCCACTGCCCATAAAATACCTATAGAGAAAAGAATCACCGGCGAATTCTGGAGCAGCAGAAGCCACAGAACGGAGCGGACGAGATTTCTGCTCTAGAGAGCCTGAAAACCTCTCACAAAAGGTCCCTCGCGCCCCGGACCCGGAGCAGAGCCCAACCCTGCCCCAGCGGCGCAGCACTGAAAGGAGCAGATCCGAGCAGGCTTCAGGGACGGAATCTCCAGCAGCCGCGCGGGTCCCTCCACCCACAGGTGACAAGGGTCGGTGAGAAGGTCTCTTTGGCGGGTCGAGAGGAGAGTGGGGTGCCCCCATAGCTCAGGCCCCCTCGGAAGGCAGCAGCGGAGGTGGGAGCAGACCAGGGCTCCCCAAGCAGGCAGGAGCCTGGATCCACTGTTGAAGATCTCTGCATAAACCCCCTGAGGGAATGGAGCCCATGAGCTGGCCCTGCCCTGACCTGAGTACCTGAACTTAATCTCACACTGAACAGCAGCCTTGCCCCCGCCCAAAGCCCTGAGGCTGGGAAGCAGCATTTGAATCTCAGACCCCAAGTGCTGGCTGAGCGGATCTGGAGGCGAGGTGGGGGTGGAGAGGACACTCAGAAGTCAAGTCACTGGCTGGGAAAATGCCCAGAAAAGGGAAAAAAAATAAGACTATAGAAGGTTACTTTCTTGGTGAACAGGCATTTCCTCCCTTCCTTTCTGATGAGGAAGAACAATGCTTACCATCAGGCAAAGACACAGAAATCAAGGCTTCTATATCCCAGCCCACCCAATGGGCTCAGGCCATGGAAGAGCTCAAAAAGGATTTTGAAAATCAAGTTAGAGAGGTGAAGGAAAAACTGGGAAGAGAATTGAGTGACATGTAAGCAAAGCATGAAAAACAAGTAAACACCCTGCTAAAGGAGACCCAAAAAAATGCTGAAGAAAATAACACCTTGAAAAATAGGCTAACTCAATTGGCAAAAGAGGTTCAAAAAGCCAATGAGGAGAAGAATGCTTTCAAAAGCAGAATTAGCCAAATGGAAAAGGAGAGTCAAAAGCTCACTGAAGAAAATAGTTCTTTCAAAACTAGAATGGCACAGATGGAGGCTAATGACTTTATGAGAAACCAAGAAATCACAAAACAAAACCAAAAGAATGAAAAAATGGAAGATAATGTGAAATATCTCATTGGAAAAACAACTGACCTGGAGAATAGATCTAGGAGAGACAATTTAAAAATTATGGGACTACCTGAAAGCCATGATCAAAAAAAGAGCCTAGACATCATCTTTCATGAAATTATCAAGGAAAACTGCCCTGAGATTCTAGAACCAGAGGGCAAAATAAGTATTCAAGGAATCCACAAATCACCTCCCGAAAGAGATCCAAAAAGAGAAACTCCTAGGAACATTGTGGCCAAATTCCAGAGTTCCCAGGTCAAGGAGAAAATGTTGCAAGCAGCTAGAAAGAAACAATTCAAGTATTGTGGAAATACAATCAGGATAACACAAGATCTAGCAGCTTCCATATTAAGGGATCGAAGGGCGTGGAATAGGATATTCCAGAAGTCAAAGGAACTAGGACTAAAACCAAGAATTACCTACCCAGCAAAACTGAGTATAATACTTCAGGGGAAAAATTGGTCTTTCAGTGAAATAGAGGACTTTCAAGCATTCTTGATGAAAAGACCAGAGCTGAAAAGAAAATTTGACTTTCAAACACAAGAATGAAGAGAAGCATGAAAAGGTAAACAGAAAGAGAAGTCATAAGGGACTTTACTAAAGTTGAACTGTTTACATTCCTACATGGAAAGACAATATTTGTAACTCTTGAAACTATTCAGTATCTGGGTACTGGGTGGGATTACACACACACACATGCACATGCACACACACACACACACACACACACACATAGAGACAGAGTGCACAGAGTGAATTGAAGAGGATGGGATCATATCTTTAAAAAAATGAAATCAAGCAGTGAGAGAGAAATATATCGGGAGGAGAAAGGGAGAAATGGAATGGGGCAAAATATCTCTCATAAAAGAGGCAAGCAAAAGACTTATTAGTGGAGGGATAGAGAGGGGAGGTGAGAGAAAAACATGAAGTTTACTCTCATCACATTCCACTAAAGGAAGGAATAAAATGCACACTCATTTTGGTATGAAAACCTATCTTACAATACAGGAAAGTGGGGGATAAGGAGATAAGCGGGGGGGGGGGGGATGATGGAAGGGAGAGCATGGGGAGGAGGAGCAATTTGAGGTCAACACTCATGGGGAGGGACAGGATCAAAAGAGAGAACAGAAGTAATGGGGGACAGGATAGGATGGAGGGAAATATAATTAGTTCTTACACAACACTACTATTATGGAAGTCATTTGCAAAACTACACAGATTTGGCCTATATTGAATTGCTTGCCTTCCAAAGGGAAGGGGTGGGGAGGGAGGGAGGGCAGATTGGCAGACAGGGGCAATTAGAACACTCGGTGTTTTGGGGTGGGGGGAGGGGACAAAAGGGGAGAAAATTTGGAACCCAAAATTTTGTGAAAATGAATGTTAAAAGTTAAATAAATAAATAAATTTTTAAAAAAAGATGTATATAAGTATAACAACAAAATTCTCTTTATATAAGAGATATTCATAACACATGGTCAGGTCATGCCAAAATAATAAAAATCTCAATTCTTAAAATTTACAGATTTAGTTCCATGACAATCAAATTACTGAGGAGAGACCTTCTAATCAAGCAAGCATCAAAATTTGGTTGTAAGAACAAAAATTCTAGAATCTCAAAGGGAGTAAAGAGAAAAAGAATAAATGAAGGATAAATAGCATTCTTAGGCCTCAAGGTAAATGAAAATGCAATAACAAAAAAACTAGTTAGTATGGGTTATAAAACAGAAATAAAACTTAGTAGCATTGACTAGACAAACATGAAATAAAGCTTACACCCTCAAAAGGAATTGTTGTTCAGTCGTTTCAGACATGTCCAACTCTTCAAGACCCTAGTTCGGGTTTTTTTTTTTTGGCAGAGATACTGGAGCAATTTGCTATTTCCTTCTCCAGTTCTTTTTACAGATAAGGAAACTGAGATAGACAGGGTTAAGTGACTTGCCCAGGGTCACACAGCTACTAAGTATCTGAGGCCACATTTGAACTCAAGTCTTCCTGACTCCAAGCTCAACATTCTATCCACTGTGCCACCTACCTGCCTGAAAAGAAGGACAATATTTGATAATCTTAAGAACATAAATTGGGGAAAACTCTGTTCTTGTTAAGAGGTGCTAGGAAAACTCTGGAAGGTGAAAATCAGAGTGAAAACAGTCACATCTTAAATCATAATGCCACAATGAGCTCAAAGTAGATGTATTATCTGAATATTCAAAACCATACCACAGTAAAATCAGAAGACAAGAAAAGGATTGGGTACCTTCCACACCAAAGACTAGAGGAGAATTCTTAACTAAACAAGAGATTAAGCATAACATAAAAGATAAAATGGGCAATTTTAACTACATAAAATTAAGACACTTTCACATGAATGAAATCAATGAAGATAGAATTAGAAAAGAAACAGTCAAGAGTAGGAAAATATTTACATAGATTTGGGGCCATAAAAGGCTGATATCCAAAATATAAAGAGCTGACTGAAGTACTATAATAATGAGAGTCATTTCCCAATAGCTAAGTAATCATAGGATATGAACAGTTATCAAAAGAAGAACTGTAGTCTCTAAATCATTAATGATTAGAGAAATGCAAATTAAAACAACTGAGGTTTTACTTCACACTATGTGAAGTGGGGAAAAAAAGACAAAATATGGAAGTGGTCAGTGCTATGGAATGAGGGCACACTGATGCACAATGTTGGTGGAGCCATGAAGTGACCCAAATGTCTTAGATACCAGTTTGAAACTATGCAAGAAAAATGATTAAACTGTCCATGCCCTTTGATCCAGCAAGGCTGGGCATATATCCTAAGAAAGTCAAAGACAGAAACAAAGATCCAATGAGATATACTAAAATATTCAAAGCACAGATATTTCTGAGAGCAAATAATAATGATAATAAAACAGAATGATGAGTATTCATTGATTTGTGAATGATTAAAGTAAAAAACAAAAAACCCATGTAAAAATATAATGAGAAATTGTTCTGTAGTAAGAAAAGATGAATACAAGTTCAGAAAAATATAATATTTGTATGAACTGATGCAGATCGAAAGAAGCTAAACCAAAAATAACAATGTAAATGAAATGATCACTAAAAGGAAGTCAACCATAGTCAGAGGAATCATAATATCCTGAAGAAACATGTATGGCTCCCTCCTCTGGCCAAGGGGGGGAGTCCTGGGGCAGAATGATACAGACAGTACATGACTCGGTTCCACATATTATATGTTTTTGCTTGCTTCGTTTTGCCACAAGGCATCAATAGGAATGACAGAAGGAAGCAGTGAAATGTAATTCTTTTTAAAGAGGTACCATCTTATTATTTTACAAAAACCCTTTAAGTCCAGCTTCCAATTATCTGTCATTTATTTTACAACTATACTATTTGGAATATACAAAGCATAGTCATTTTGTTTAATGGGAAAAGTTCTCAATTTGATAACTGTGAACTTTTAATTTTCACTGATCAATGATCACCTTAGAAAAAATTCCATTTCCAACTGAAGAAAGGTGAGGCATAAACAACTGCATTAGAAATCTCCACAGTCATAGTCAAAGCCTTCCTAAAAGATTTCTAGGTTTTCCTCTGAGAATTACAAGATCATTCTAGAAATAAAGATCTATGACTAGGGTGTGTTTTGAGGTACCAATTATTATTAATTAGCATAAGCAATTTAAATATCAAAAAATAAAATAATAATTTTCTATCAGCATAATTAAATGACCCCAAAAAAGACAAGAAAATATAATGGTTCTTTTAAAAATGGTTGTTGTCAAAGAAGTTTCAGATTCCACTGGAATCCCTTTATAATCACTAGGGTGGAGAGGATTTGTCCTTTAAAATCTTGAAAGGATTCAGAGGCCCAACCCAATTGTTTTACAGATGAGGAAACTAAGGCCCAGAGAAGTGATTTCTTCGAGTTTAGAAAACTAGGTAGCAATAGAGCTTTGTGCCTGGGGCCATGTTCTCCAGAGGGATGTGCAGGGTCAAGCTAGGCCAAGAAGGGCCTTAACTGGAATATAACTGCTAGCAGATGACAGGCAGCTCAAAAATACAAGGATGTCTGCTAGAAAAGAATATTGGCAAGGTGCCTCTGACCTGTCATCACCTGCGGAGTCAGGGAAAGGGGCTCTGCCATTATCGCTTTCTTTCCTAAGTGTGTCTAGTGTGCCTCATGACTGTCTGGGGGAAGGGTTTACAAGTCTATCAGATACAGAAATTTTTACTTGAGTGAGAAGTTTTTCTTTCTCCTCAGTCTCCTCAGCTGTGTGAGGCTCAGCTTCATCGATCTTCTTCTGCTCCTCTTTTTGAGCCTGGGCTGAATTGGGTAGTTCAGGATTCCTTGGCACCTACAAATCAGCACAGCAAAGAGTAATAAGCAAACTGTTAGGGAGCACTCTTCTTATGGTTCTAGACACACAGCAAACAATGAACAACATAAAGTCTAAACACATGGAGATAGCCTTTGCCACATTTATTACAAAAGGAGCCATTTCATCTGCCATGAAATTCTCGTAATGAAAATCATTTTTTAAATGTGCCACATAGTGACTGTACTAAAAGCCTAATCTGGACCACCCCATTATGCCCCAGATTGGAGTATGCCATGTGATCAGTTAAGTCTCCTAGTCTCCTATGTACATAATAACATATAGGGTATTCTCTCTCTCTCTCTCTCTCTCTCTCTCTCTCTCTCTCTCTCTCTCTCTCTAATGGAGAAATCCTAGAACATGGAAAGTGGGCATTACCTTCCCCTCTCCCTCTCATACTACCATCACACAAGACATCCTCAGCTATCCAGCATTAGTCCCTAGACTACCAGATAAGCTTCAAAAATTAAAGTCCACACCTGACCCCTGCCACCCCAGTCTGTGGTGACAAGAATTGGAAACCCAAAGCCTACACCCAATGGTTTGTGTCTGATAAGTCAGTCACACAAGTGCAGAGGGTACTCTGCCTGGCCACTGATGTCTATAACCAGTCCATTTTTTTAAACCTGAAAGTTTAATACAGGAGGGCAGTGATAGGAGCCAAGAGAGAAAAAAAAGTTGAGAAGAGGGGAGAGAGGAAGAGACAGTAGACATGGCATGGATTCACAATGCTGATGGCAGAGAACAGAAGAGATGATAGGGCTGGCAGTAGCCAGTGGAGACAAGAAGCAGCAGTGATTCGAGTCAGAAGAAACAGGGTGGGAGTAGGGGTGGGGGGCAGGAGGAAGACACAGCAAGTGGCAAATTCTGATGGGGGAGAAGCCAGAGGCAGAGGTAGAAACAGGACAGCAAATCTCAGCTTAGGGAGGTCAAAACTCCTAAGAGGAGGAGGGCACCACACTCACAGTAGGGATAATCATCATGTTGCCACATACACATAGTCTGATGTATGATAACAAGTCATTAACCCACCTCTACGTCTCTGTCTATGACAGCTAGGTTTATTATACCTACATCTAATACAAAGGAACATCACTTAAGATGGCACTCCATGAAATCATAAAAAGATTTCTGTCAAAAAAAACTTCAAAACTAAAAGGTATCCTTAAGGAAGACAGAATGCCATTCCCTGTGGGTACCAGGTAAGCCCCTTGTAATGGGATTCTTGTATATGTGAATGACATCGAATATCACACTGCTCACTTTCCAGGGGTGATACAGGTTTGATGGAGATGTGGGGAGTTGGAAAACAAGGCCTTTTTAATTTAACACCCAAGTGACCACTCTCACCTAAGCTTAGCACACAATCATGAGAACAAAACACTTGACCTTTAAAGGCTGAATGTAACACAGTAGAATTAAGAGAAGCACCTGCTGTGTGTAAGATACATTAGAACTATACTCTTTCTCAATTTGTTGTTTAAAAAAAAAGCAAATCTGTACGTCTAAGTGTTCATGGGTAATTTAAATATTACTCTAAAATGCCTAATGCAAACATTTTCCCTTTGACATGATCCAGTTCTGACCTACCTTTCCCACCTTCCCCCACAGTACTGACTGTGGCTCACTGATGCATTGGTCTGAGCTCATCCTTCTGGTCTCCAGGTTTTTTGCTCACACCTGGAATGTATGACCCCTTCCTTCCTTCCTCACTCACCTTCACTTGCCCTCGACGTCAAGCTTAGATACTACCTCCTCTATGAAGCTTTCCATTATCTCCACCACCTCGTTCCTCTCCCTCCCCCCCACTCGCAGAAGTAACCTCCCCTCCCATCCAAACACTTTTGTAGAACCTTTCCAGTTCCCCTAAAATGCCACTTACCATAGTCTAATTTATCTTAACTAGCTACTCATGTGTCTGTCTTCTGGGATCACAGGCAGAAAGCCAGAAACCCCCGAGAGGCCATGGAGTCTAGCCCCTTCATTTTATAGAGGTGCAGTTAACTAGATTATAAAGCTTCTTAAGAACAAAGACTGGTGTATTCAGCTTCCTATTCCCCCCCCCCAGAGAGCTCAGAGCTTGAACATGGTAAAATGTAATACAGGTTTGTTGAATGCAGCACAGATAACTCAGAAGATGAAAATTCTCAATTTCTTACCTTAGGATAAAGATATTGGTATGTGTAGGGGAAGACTGGATCGAAAAAGCATGCCGGCATATTGTACGAGTTATTGGGACAGAGCTGGGCCCAAGTTCAAAAACCACAAAAAATTACCAGCCCCAGCAAAAAACATGCAAACAAAAACGAAAACCAAAAAAGCAGGATATGGCAGGATGCAATTCAGGGTGTCCCTATGGGATGGCCCTCTCTCCTCCACAGTTAAGTTCTGCTGCTCTATGAAACTCCTTTGGACAAAGAGCTAACTTGCCTATATAGAAAAGAAACAAAGTAAAGAACCTGTAACATCACACATTCAAATAGAATAATAGCTGAGAAATTCGAATCAATGGTTTTGGTCAGTGATAGAGATATGAGATCGCATGGCAGAGCTAGGCAGAAAGGAAAGAAACAAATGTCTATCAAGGTCAGGAGAAGAGGTAAAAGCAGAAGACAAGGACAGGAAGCACAGATATGAGTTCAAAGCAAGGGAGGCCAGCTCACGATGTAATGGCTGTGAATGTCATGATGTGAAGGCAGGAGAAAGGGGAGGGTGGGACATGCAGAGCTTTGGTCGCTAGACTGGACTGGACACTTGGGCCCATCTAAGAAAGCCAGCAAGGCAATGAGGAAACTGTGGTCTGCCCTGCTCTCTCCTGGCCAAGAGGTATGCCACCCATTCTCCCAGGTCGTGGGAGAAAGAGGTATTGGATACCTCGGTGTTGGATCAAAATGTCCCAAGTCCCCTTCTGTAGGGTTGGCAGTTAGCTCAAGAATAGGGCTCATGCCTGGAAAGGCAACCTACCAAAGGGTAATTCCCGACCCCCTAGAGCCCTGAAGGAAGGAATCCCAATCCTTTTTTGTGTCCTGGACTCTTTTGGCAATCTGGGGAAGCCTGTGGGCCCCTTCTCCAAAAAATGCTTTTAAGTGCATAAAATCAAATGTGTAGGATTTACAAAGGAAACCAATTGTTTTGAAATTCAGTTATCAACTGTTTTAAACACAGTTCAAGGACCCCAGCTTAAGAGCCCTTGCTGGAAGGGAGCAACCATCCTCCCCTGCTTACAGAGAGAGAACTCAGAATACCCTATGCCCAGAATTGCCAACCCTTTAGGGATAGGGAAAAGTAGCTGGGAATCCTGTGTTCACACCACTCCGCCACCTTCACCAACACAATAAAATGCAAGTTTTTCACTCTGCAAATGGTCTATATACACTTGGGGGTGGGATGGGGGGAGGTAGAGAGCAAAACCTGTGATTTCATTGGCATAGGGAACCCCCTAAAAGGCAAATACCTCTAGCAATGTAGATCCTCCACCTGGTTTGAAACTCCTAGGCTTAGAGAGATGCCTGGTACACGGAGCAGGGATCTTCCTGATCCCCCCCAAACCAACTCTGCCTAGTTTTTACTGCATTAATAAGTTTCAATCATTTTCCCTCCCCAATTCAACCTGCATGTCAGATTCATCTTCCCCAAATTGTACTTTCATAGTATCATTGTCTTATCAATCAGTCAGTCAGTCAATCAGCATTTATAAAGTGTCTGAGTTATCTGGCTGCCCTGAGGAGCTTCTGATTTAGCTGGGAGGGACCCTAATTTTCCGTCCAGATGGGAACATTTGGGAGAGGGAAAGCCACAGTGGCTTGGGGGGAGGGGGAGAGGAAGAGATGGGGCATGGACAGAGCCTCAAAGGAGCCAGAGTTCTAAGATCGGTTAAGTTGTGAAAAAAGAAATCATGGGTAACATAGCTAGAAAGCTGGGCAGGGGTCAGGTTGTGAAGGGCTTCCAATGCCAGGAAGCCAGTGAAGTTTACTGAGTGAGTGAGTGACATGATCTAGGTGCAGTTATATGTAGGATGCTTTGGAGACCAGTTGGGAGGCTCCTTTCATTTTTCTTCCCCACTCTTCTTTAGCTCCCCTGGCTCTTTCCAGCCCAGTCTCCTCCCCGTCACCTTAACATACTCAGCTCCTTCCCTTTTTAGTGGGCTTGCTGATGTGCTCCCCTTTCCACTCACTATAACCAAATCCTTCACAGGATGATAAAACCACTGAATTTGAAAGCCAGACAGGGCCCTGGAGGTCATTTAAAATAACCCTTTCATTTTAAGAGTGAAGAAACTGAGGCAGGCTGAGATTAAGTGACTTGCCCACTAATTAAGTAGCCAAGGATGCTCTCCACTGCACCACCTAGCTGCCAAAATTGGAAGGCTAGAAAATATCTTCCAAGGGCATAGAATATATTCTTTTTAAGAAAATATAAACATCTAAAATAATGAACCTGTTCATTAAACTTCTTGGCAGGTAAATCCCAAAGAGTAAAGATGTTTCCCTAATTTACAATTTTAAGCCAAGCTATCCGGTACTTATGGCTTTAAAAGTTTCCAGTAAATAGCATGAAACCTTCCCCCTCACCCCCAGTCACTCCTTAGCCATGTCACTTACTCTCTGCCTGCCCCAGTTTTTCATCTTTAAAATGGGGAATGATAATAGCATCTATCTCCAAGGACAGCCATGAGGAGAAAATGACGTCATATTTGTAGGATGCTGTGCAAACTTTAAAGCGGTATATAAATGCTAGCTATTATTATTCTAATTGGCATAATGGAAAAGACTTAATCACAAACTGAAATGCTTATTCTTATTTAAAAATCCCACATAATCAAAGACCCTACTTGAATTAATGAAACAGAGGAGATTAGAAGAATGAATATTTAATGCAATGGATTCTAGGACCTACAACAAAAAGCATCATCAATTTTGAGACCAACGACTTCATTTAGATCTCGACCGCATGTTTCCTGGTTATTTGCCTCAATTCTTAGAATAGCTCCAAATGCTGGACATGCTCTCCAAATCTGGTGGAAGAAGATTTGAAGAGAAGATTTGATTTGATTTGATTTCGAGGCAGCAAACTAAGCAGCATTTGATGAAGAGCTATGGAGTGGGCAGAGGCAAAGGGCTTTTTTTTTGTCTTTAGCCCACACTGGCATTTTAGGCAGCATTCTATAGAAATATGGAGCTTAGGGTTAGATGTGATGGCACATAAAATGAAAACAGTAACCTAAAATCACCTCAAAACCTTTTAGTTGTACCTCTGCAAAATTGGTTGATCACAGTGTTGCATCCTCCAAACTCACAAACATTACGGAGCCAATTGCCTTCCTGTGGGGCAAACGCTGATATTCCTACAGAATTCTGATTAAGAACAAATGGCCAAAAGTGTTTGCATTTTCTTCATTTACAGAGAGGAACCCTGACAAACTCTCAACATCTCATATTTAACTCTGTTACTATTTCCCTGAAGATATTTAAGCGATATTCCAAAAGGAATATGATATGATAAATTCTAGAGGATGAATTATCCTCTCCCAGCATATGGATCTTGGTGACTCTAGTGACTAGTGCCCCTAGAAGTCGGTGCCTCTTCTGAAGGCTCCTAGCAGATAACAATCTAGCCCCTGAGAAGCACTGATTTACATTCTATTATTAACCATTATTAACGGAAAGGCAGCAGTGGCAGTTAGGAAGAAGCCCCCTGCTGTGTATGTTCTCACTGCCTAGGGAACCAAGATTATAAGTCACAGAAGAGAGGCTGACCTATCCGGGTACTGGGAGGGCTCCCACACAGGTCTGGACCAAAATAAAGTTGTCTTACGAAATCATTTTTTAAATTGAAAAATAACCACAAAAATGAGCTGAATTTTATCACTGAGTTAAAACATCTAGGTCAGGGAGTGAACTGATCACTTGAGGAGTGCATTAACTACAAGTCCTCTTAACTGGCTCATAACACTAGAATCGAAAAGAAATAAGCATTTCTAAAACTAAACATTTTACTCTGAGCCATTTATTAGAATAACAGCTCACATTTACACAACATTTTAAGGTTTAAAAAGCATTTTCCTTACCCTGTGATGTAGTTAGCATATATGATTATCCCCATTTTACCGATGAGGTTATATATACTCAAGATGACATGGTCAGGAAACATTTGAATCAGGACATGAACTCAGGTCTCCCAAGTCCAGTACTCTTTCCATTGCACCCGACTGCCTCTCACCTATTCTTTTTGGGATCTCAGATATGGTTTATTATCATCTTGATTGTAACATTATTTATCAAGCAAGAACCAATGATAATTATTTAAAGATGTCTACCTTTGAGCAGACAAATTTTAGCCATCAGTAAGGACTATATATGATCTGAGCATTCTACTGAATACTAATTAATGAAAATAAACACAAATCTAAATGTGGCATTATTGGGCATTTCTGATTAAAGATCAGTAATGGTAAAGTAACCCCCCCCCCCCCTCAATCAAGAACTTTATAAAAAAAAAAAAGGTCCAGAACATAGCAGACACTTCATATATGCTTACTGACTGACTGATCCACCTCAGAAAAATCTGGAGTCATTTTCTTCCATGATCACTGAGAAACTGCAAGAAGGGGAGGGTATGTTTTGTTTTGGGATGTTTACACTTAGCCTTTAATTAGTCAAGGTTAGCCTTTAACTAATCAAATTAGTGAAAGAACAAAAAAAAAAATCTCCATGTTAATATATAAGTAATCACATAAAAGGGAAGGCTTCGGGGGGGGGGGGGGACTCACCAGAGTGAATAATTTCTGCCCGAAGAAGTGGTTCCTGAACGCACAATGGAAGTGTTTCTGGCGAGGGTCACTACCCAGGAACCCTCAACCAAAATTGGTGATGGGTAAGATCTTCTGATCAAATCCACCCTACCTCAAGACTAACAGAGAAATAGCCCCCCAAGCCCTAGTCTCTATGCTGCCCTCAGGCAACAGGAGACTTTCCTCACTCTCCCTGCGGTTCTTCTAATTCAAGCCAAGAGAGCCTCAATTTCACTATTTAGTTTTTCTTTTCTAAACAGAGGCAGTCCTCGACTTACATAGATTGTGTTTGGAATGCAGAATGTATTTTCCCACTGAAACTATGTGATAAATGGGGCTTAGGTTCTCAGCTCGGGCCAACAAACCCAGCCTATTTCAGCCATGACTACAGAAGTGAACCACTGTTTACAGCCTCGTTTCTATGGGGAAATGCATTTTAAGTTCCGATTTGGGATGCCAAGCGCACATCTCTCTCTAATGTGACCCCAGCAGTGGGAATTCCCTCAGCTCCAAGCTACTGGTGAAACAGGGGAGCTCATTAGAGCAGAAAAGAAAGCCAAGGCTTCTTAGGACTGCAGAAGAGGGTACAAAGCAGGAGTGGGGGGGGAGGAATAGTGGCAGAAAGCCCCACTCTCCCCTCTTCTCTCCTGCCAATTAACTTTTCAGGCACAGAGGAAAAGGAGAGAGCAGCAGCGGGGCCCTGCAATATTCTGCCCTCCCTTCCCCCCACCCCCACTTCTCATTCTTGTTCTTCCCATTTCCCCTCAACACCACCTCCCTGGGCAACAGCAGACATCATCCCACATACAGGCAACTGAAGGAAGGGAAGGGAAGAAGCCAGAGAATGGGGGAGAAAAAAGGGTGGAAAAAACCTCAAAGCCATTCTGAGACTGCCAGGCTGGGATAGCAATCAGGTGCAGCTAAGTTGAAATTGGAAGTCGATTAAATTAAATCTAGGATTGTACCCAAAATTCAATGGATCTCACTGTTAGCCCTATTAAGTTTCATGAGAGAGCCAAGTTACACTCTCTAGGACAGGGGTGGGGGATCTGTGGCCTTAAGGCCACATGTGACCTTCTAGGTCCTTGTGAGGCCTTTTGACTGAATCTAAATTTTATCAAACTATAAAATTCAGATTCAGTCAAAAGACCTCACTTAAGGACCTAGAAGGCTACATGTGGGGTCTTGAGGTCACAGGTTCCCCACCCCTGTTCTAGGAACTTGGGGTGGCCCAGTGGGGGGGTAAAGGATAGCTGGTTACCCAGAGTTCCATAACTGTTTAACCGCTGTTCCATAGTCTTCTTCGCCCCCCCAGGCACATTCCATCTCCCACTAATTAGGTGATAATTGCCAAGCTCACAGGACTTGGGTCATCTTTGGGCTGCAGAAGGCCATGTGATCAGATCCCAAGCCAAAATGGCTCAGCCCCACTTTGAGGTCTGTGAGTGGGGTTCATGAGTCAAATGCTGGGCCTCCTTTTCAAGTCTTCCTTCTGATTAGTGTGACAAATATCGGATTTTAAAATGTGAATATTATTCCTTCAAACTTTAAGAGAATGCTTTTTACCTCCTTAAATTTCTATGCACCTTTGTTACAAGAATTTTCCTTCTATCTTTTTCAGTAGAGAAGAGTGGGAGGGAGAGAAAATTGATTTGTGATCAATAAAAAAAAAATAAAACATCATTTTACAAAACTTTACTTCTCATAAGTCAGTCCACTGAGACAAAAACCTAATGATGGGTTTACTAATTTGATGATTTTTATCTGGTCCAGTTTTTAATAAAAAGAGGGCCTCCATGTTCAGGCCCAGGCTGGAGTACACTGCCTCTTCGGTCCCCAAATACACCCACATACACTCCCATGCTGTCTTCCTTTTCTTAAAAACTCCTTGTAGGCCTGTTCTCTCAGAGTTTTCCAGAGGAATAGTACTGCTTTTCTGCCTATTGCTTTAAAAACCTGAAGATATGTCTTATCCAGTCCCATTAATTTCAAGAGATTTACATTTCTAACTATTTCTTCCATTGGTTTCTGAACCAGCCTCCTGTTCCTGGACAGGTCAGAAGTTTTCTGAAAGATAAGTAAGGCTGTAAGCAAGCTTGGGTCATCTTGGTTGGGCTGATTTTCAATATTTCACCACATTGTTGCCTGATCTAAAGAGCCTTCCTACAGCTCTATACCCAAACTCCACAACTGGCAACATGGAGCATTTCTGGAGCATTACTGGATTCGGTAATGCTGGAGCATCACCAGCCTCCAGGTCACTTGGCAGCTATCGTATTCCACCCCCCCACACACAAAGTCATAATTCAAAGAAAAATCACTGATATACATAAAGTTTAGAACTTTAACAAATGTAAAACAGGTGTATGGTTGCTATTATTTTATTTTCTCCTATGGTTATAGATATCAATTTTTTTTGCCAGCCCTTCACTAATTAGTTTATTTCTCAACCTCTGGAAATAGTCTGCCCCTCTTATTTAATTCAGTGAATTTATTCTGACTTGATGGCATTTAGCTCATCTTGAAAATGAGTCCATCTATTCTATTATGTCCTAAGGCAAACTGTCTGAAATTCATAAACTCATTATCATTTTCACTGATATGACCCCAAAAGCAAACACGTGGTCCCCTAAGAACTATCCCCATGCATAAACATGAGAATCCCATGTATAGGCTTTAGCCCCAATTTCCTTGACCTTAAATCATAGCCTTCTTTTTAATTACATACACAAACCCCTTGTTGAGGCTTTGATCAGCTTAAACACAGTCATCACAAAACTCTACATTGATATCATGTCCAAATACTGTATAATGTTCCATTCATCTCAGTAAGTGAGAACTGGTGATCCAGGAGAATTTCATGGCACCTTAAATCTCCTTTTCATTTTATAAACACAAATTGCCCTTACTTATCCCTAGATCCACATGGACCGATACTTTGACATCACAATAGAGTCCACTGCTAACTAAACAGGGGTGATAGAGAGGGAGGAATTACCTTATAGCCTATAGTCTTCCGATAATAAAGAATTTCTTTCTCCAGAAGCTCAAATAGACGTGGTGGAAAGAATTGAAAATCTTGAATGTTTGGTTGTTTTGGTGGTCGGGGGGCCTGTAAAAGGAAAACAAATGCAGTAAAATGAAAAAAATACATGATACTTTACTCATTTTGCTAAAAAGAAAATGATTGTGTATGGGGGACCCCTTTCTAACTCTAGTGTTGGGGGACAGGATTCCATCCCCCTTCGAGGATATATCAGAGCAGGCCTTTGGGGGCATGGTTGCTATCCAACTCAGAGAAGTGTGATTTGGCTGGTGGTATGCTCTTAGTAAATGGTACTAAGCCACATTCAGAAAACAGAGAGCCAGCTTCACTTACCTTTGGAACCTTCGGCTCACTAACACGTAAAGCCTCTCTGAAATAGGCATCCACCGCATAATTGGCCTTGCGTTCTCGCTTTGGAGGCTCTATCCACTCCATCATGCTGAGCTAGATACCAAACAAAAACCAGGTATTTAAGCACTTCCAAAACATGCTTGGAAAAGAGAACCTGAAATGAGAGGGAACTAACTCAAACCTGATGAAAAGCCGAAGAAAGGATCACAATCAGCTGGAAAATATAATTCAGAACCCCCTTATGTGCTGCCACCCTACTCTGCACCTTGGCTTCCTCTCCTCCTCCAGGGTTCAACATTGTCTTCATCAGATCACCCATTCCAGGTCCTTTGTGCTGTCACCTACCAGCCTCCAGGTCACTTCAAAATATGCATGGATGACCCCTGAGATCCCCTTGGCCCCACATTTCACTCAGCCTCCTCAACTCCCAAGACGTCAATGTAGACTCTACCTCAGTCATCCACTGGGATGGTCTTATCTTAGACCACACCATCATTCACAATGGCTCCCTCCATGATCTTAAATGCTGAACTTCCCTCTTCTTGCCCTGCTTATCCTTTCATCTCTCCTTCCACCTCACTCCTAAACCTACTCATCTTTACTATAACCTTTAGTTATTATTACTATCAACAACAACAAAAATAATAGGTAATATTTACATAACACTTACTACGTGCCGGGCTAAGCACTTTACAATTATTATCTCATTTGATCCTCACCACCACCTTGGGAGATAGGTGCTATTATGATCCCCATTTTACAGATGAGGAAACTGAGGCAAGAAGCAGTTAAGTGACTAAGAGCTGGCCTTTTTATAACACTCTAAGGTTTACAAATTGTTTTCTATACGTTACATTATATTTTCTCTTTCAAGTTAGTACTACTACTTCAAGTAGGTACTTCAGCTCTCATCATCCTCATTTTACAAATGAGGAAACAAAGTCAGAAAGGCAAAGTGCCTTGGCAACAGGACCACAGCTAATGTTAAGGGCAGAATTCAAACTCAACTCTTCCTGACCCAAGTCAGGATAATGACTCCATTCACTCCATCATGTTACCTCAGTTGTACTATCCCTCTTTCTCTGTTCCCAGGTCACCAGCCCTACTCTGGTACCACTTTCTTCCCTTCATCCTCTTGATTCTGCAGTTATTCAATTCAACCACACATTCTGTCTACCCCGAGTGCTCAGTTCCTTGTCCTAATACTACTCCTGGGCTGGATCATCCCCTTCAACTCATCCTGCTAAGATGCCTAGCATAGTGCCTGGCACATAGTAGGCACTTACTATTTGTTGATTGACTGACTGACAAGCACATCTGGAAAAGTCATGCCACTGTGCAGATTCACTACAAATTCAGGTTCCCTACTCTCACCTTATCCCTTACTTCTGCAGAGCAAAACTTCTAATCTTCCTTAATTGGCTGATTATGTCTTTGAGCTCAGCAACTGTTATAAATTGTCTTTTCTCAAGTCTCTTTCCATTTTACAATTTTGTATTAATGCTGTATGGCCTGCACAAAATGGAAGCTCATTGGGGATCATTTCATTCTTTTGTCACTGTATCTCCAGTCCCTAACACAGCACTGGTGCTCAGTCACTTTTCAGTTGTTTCCAACTCTTTTTGACCATATTTGGAGTTTTCTTGGCAAAGATCCTGGAGTGGTTGGCCATGTCCTTCTCCAGCTCATTTTACAGATGAGGAAACTGAGGCCAACAGAATGAAGTGACTTGTTCAGGGTCACACATCTAGTCAATGTCTGAGGTCAGATTTAAACTCATGAAGATGAGTTTTCCTGATTCCAAGCTTGGCGCTCTATGTACTATGGCCCCATCCCCACTCTAGCCCACTGTGTTTATTAAATGTTTCCTTAATTGTTTTATTGAAATGGATAGAAGATGTCCTTCCTGCTTTGGACCTTGCCAACAGGTAAAATCTAATCTGGTTCTGGAGACAGACAAACCTCACATGAAATGACTACAGGATTTCTTGAAATTCTTTCCTCCTTTATAATACCACTCTCCCTCTTCTCCTCCTCTGACTTCCCTCTCTATTAATTTCTTTTACTATCATATCAGGCCTGTAAAGTTCGAGTCCTAGTCTTTCTCTAAACGTTATTCCCTTAATAATATATATTCACTCTCATAGACTCAACAATCATTCCCATGTACAGGATCACTGTTCTAAAGTTGGAAAGTATCTCAGAAGCCATCTTCTCCAACCCACTCATTTTACAGAAGAGGAAACTGAGACTTTGGGAGGAGAAGGGACCAAGGTCACTCAGGCAGCAAGCATCAGAGAGAGGATAAGAACCCAGCCCTTATGGCAGAACCAAGGTGCCCTCCACTATACAACATTTCCTCTAAACTTTATTTTCAGCATTGACCTCTTAGTCTCTCCTATGTGAGCTCTCAGTCACACAGAAAAAGTCTCAAAAACAAAACTCATTCTTTCCCCCAATACAAGATATTTTACCCTGACCCATGAAAATCAAGGTCATTACTCTATCGGCACACTTCATATTTGTCAAGTTTTGCATTTAAGCACTATGCCTTCAAGTTTCAGTTGCCTTCTCAAGGGAATATCAGCTACATTTTGAGAACCTCACTAGAAAAATGGAAGTCACAAAATTTCAATGTAATCTTGGCTCAAAGTCTTTGGAGAAAACATCTTGCTTATTTATTATCATGTGTATAAATGATTCCTTTAATTTTATAATATAACTGAGGTTTATGACAAAATGCTCAGGTTACAGTTACAGATCCCTCTATGTCTGCGTGAGATGGACTTTATTGCTAAGAGAATTAGCAACTTCACATAAAATACCCAAGTAGATTAAAATTAGCTAAGTTACTTTTTTAAAAAATCAGTTTGCTTCCCAGGAATGAAACAGAATGTTTTTAGTGATATTAATTTTCCCCCCTCAAATGTAGAAAACATTCTTAGTACCAATAAGCCCCTGGACACTATTTTCAAATTCATAAAAGTCACACATAATGAGTAAAGGAGAATGTAAAAAGAAGCTTTGCTCATTACAAGGGTAATTCTATAGTTAAAATGCAGCTAGGCCTCCATCTCAACAGGAAGTCAAGAGCCAGGGACAGTGACTGAGCATTGTCAACCTACTACTTATGCTGTAAACTAAAATAGTAAAAGGTCTGATTCTTCGTAAAATTGACAAATATAAGAAAAGAAATTTAACACTATTCATTAGGTCAGTTTACAAAATGATGACTTTAAATATATACTAAAAGTTGCCAGGCTAAATAAACATCGGCCTCCCTGATGAGATTGTCCCTGGGTTGCATTGTGTGGGGCTGCTTTATAGATGATACCATCAAAAAGTTCTTTTAGCATTTCTTAATTCAGTCCATATCTTGGGACAGAGTCTAGCTATAAAATGATGGTTGGACGAAAATATCTTCAAAGTCCTCTGGACCACCTTATATCAAAATGAATAACCCAAAGAGACCTCAAATTCAATATGCCCCAAACAGAACTCTATTATCTTTACCCCTCATCCCACATCTCCCTTCCCAATTAGAGCACACCACCATCCTCCCAATCTCTCAGGCTCCCAACTTTAGATTCATCCTGGCTTCCTCACTCACTCTCACCCCCTCATAGCCAATCTGTTGCCAAGGTCCATCAATTGCACCCCTGTGGCATCTCTGACACTGCCAACACCCTGGTGTGGGGCCACACCACCTCGTGCCTGAACTATTTCAATAGGTTGCTGGGGGGTGCTGCCTGCTTCAAGTCTCCCCCCTCTCCAATACAGCCTCCTCTCAGCTTCCAAGGTGATTTTCCTAAAGCACAGGTCCAACCAAGCCAAAGAAACCCCAGCTTAATAACATTTCATTTCAATTATTCTACTCTAAAATTCAGTTTTTCGTTTTTAGAACCTCCTACCTTGCCAGTCTTCTCACACTTTCCTTCCCTCCACGTACTCTGGGATCCTGTGTCACTGGCCTCCTGGCTGTGCCTTGCAAAAGATACTCCACCTCCTGACTCTGAGTATTTGCTCAGGCTGTCCATCACGCCTAGAACTCTCTCCCTCCTCATCTCCGCCTCCTGGTTTCCGTGGTATCCTTCAAGTCTTAGCTAAAGTCTCGCTTTCTGCAAGGTCTTTCCTGGTCCTCATTAAGCTTAGTGCCTTTCCTCTGAGATTATCTACAACTCATGCTGGCCATAGTTATTTTGTATCTGGTATTTGCATGTCGTCTCTCCCACCAGACAGTGAGTTCCTTAAGAGGTTTGGGTTTTTTTGTCTTTGCCTTGCTTTGTAAACCTAGGGTTTAACACAGAGTAGTGCCAGGAACACAGTGCACACTTAGTAAATGCTTGCTCACCTGACCTGACTAAATGTTATAAAGGTTAAGTTCCAATCAAATTTCATGATCATGAAAAGCCTGGCTTGGTCGTTTTAGGGGTGAGGCAAACAGATCTCATTTTAGGGGTGAGTCAGTAAGATCTGGATTCAGAACCTCACTCAAACACTTGGTAAAACGTGACTATGGGTAAAGCACCTTATCTTTCTGGGTCCCAGTTCCTCATCTGTAAAATAAAGGAGCTGGACTGAATAGCCTCTACGGCCCCATCCAGCCTCAGGGCCACCATCTGATGATCCCATGTGGCTTCATATTCTTTTAATTTAATTCACTTCGATAAATAATGATGGAGTGACTTAGAAAGTACAAGACAATCTGGTATGATGGGTGGAGTGCTGAGCTTGGAATCAGGGAACCCTGAGGGCCGAGTGTGCTTCTGCCACATGCTAGCACTGTCACTTAACTTTGGGGTGCCTCGGTCAAATTCCCAGGACTTCTCCACTGAGTCAGGGTGGGCAGTGATCTGGACTGCTGGGAGAGTTCCCAAAATGAGGAATGAATAGGTCCTTTGAGGACTCGTGTGTACAAAGCACTTCATTAGGTACTGAGGGTACAGAGATAAAAAATGAAATATTCCTTCTCCTCAAGGAACTTATATTCTGTTGTGGGGTACAAATGGACACAGAAAAGCAAGAGCAAGCTAAGATGAGGAGACAGAGAGAACTAATAACAAAAGGGGATCAGAGAGGCTTCATGGAGGTGGCAGCATTTGGGTTAAGCCTTCAAGGAAAAGAAGAAATCTAAGAGGCTGAGGAAAGCAGGACATGCATTAGAGACTTTGCTGGTGCAAAGGTATGGAGATGGGAAACTAAATGCAGAATTTAGGAAACAACTCATAATTTATCAGTATTGAAGACCACAGGATGGAAAGTAACATGAAATATCTGGAAGGATTTGCTGGAAGTTGTGGAGGGCTTTACCTATTAGGCAAGAGGCAGCCATTGAATGTTCTTGAACAGAGGGAATGATGTGGTCAAACCTGTATCTCAGGAGGAAGGTTTTGGAAACTGTGCAGATGAACTAGAGAAAACTGGAACCAGGGAAATGGTTTAGAAGGCTATTAAACCAGTCCAAGCAAGAAGTAATGAGGGCTTAAACTAGGCTGGTGGCCAAAGGAGTGAAGAAAAGGGGATGAATGTAAGAGACGGTGAAAATAGATGTTTATAAAGGACAATTGTGAAACTTGGGGCCTTTCGGTCCCACATCCAAAGTTACCTTTTGTTTTTCTCTATAATCTTCACCTTCAAAGTTGTACAAACTTGTTTCGGTGTCCATGGTGAAATTTCTAAGAGAGCTCTCTCCCATTTTCTGCAGCCGTTCATTCATTTCCGCAGTCTAAACACACACAGTAAAGCATGCTCAGATGGCCAAATTCTTTTATCTCTTATCAACATTTTCCAACTCTATTTAAACACTAGGGTTTGACCTGCAATGTCCAAGCTGGTCCACTTGCAAGATAGGATGAGTCCAAAAGACATACTAAAATGACCCTTTATCAAATATTAACCTGAATAGAAATTCTATTTGTCCCCAAGTATTTTTCATTCACTATTGACTCTTAGTTCTCACTTCTGCTTTCTTAACAACCCTCAACCAATGGCTATCCATTCTATTAGAATCTTTGCTCGATCCATTTTCTTTGAATCAGTTTATTCTTGTAGGAGATAAAGGCACATGTGGGACAAGATGGTACAATGGTAGGGTCCATGCTATCATAAGATTAAGCCAAATTCAATCAAGAATCTTAGAAACAGAAATGTTATGACAGCTAAATTGCATACAACATGATAATAGTAAAAACTATATTATTCTAACACTTCAGTAATGCTCTCATCATTTTATGTAGTAGCAAAAAATAAATAAATATACACAAGCAGGAAAATATAAGATTCAACAAGCAAATCTGCTCTGAGATATGGCTGAAATTTGGGAGGGATGAACCCAATGACTGTGAGATTTCTGTGGAAGGGACTGCCTTAGCCAAAAGGAGGACAGAAGTAAAGGGGCAAGGGCTGGGCTACCCTGTATTCTTGACATCTCCAGCCAGGTATGGTCCCATCCCTTCCTTCCAATACCTGCAAAGGTGATTCCTCAATGCCCTCAAAGTAGTCACACTGCCAAGACAGATCTCCTCTGTGTATACCTGCTCTAGTTTAACTGCTTTTGCCATCTTTGCTTTCTCTAATGTCCTTCCCATTTCCTCTAGAAACACATCCAAGACTGTGGGATGTGAAGTGGTTCCACTACCCTTAATGGTGAAAAATGTTTGTTCCAAAAAGAACTAGTAGTAGCCCAAAGTGAAATGGGCTGTACTCTGTGGACTAGGCCAGGGGTGGGAGACCCGCATCCTCAAGGCCACAAGTTTGGATTCAGTCAAAGGGCCACACTTGAGGACCTTGAGGGCCACATGTGGCCTCGAGGCCACAGGTTTCCCACACTAGGTTTAGGCAATTCAGGCTTAGATGGGAATTGTACTGCATGGCCTGAAATCCCTTCTAACTTGGAAATTCTGTGGATTCAAAGTATTCCAATAGATCAGTAATGAGTAACTTTGAATCCATTGCCTCAGACAACTTTTTATAAAGTTGTTGTAATTGAACCTGGCAGTACAGTAGTCAATAAACTAAGAAACACAAACCACTGCTGTAATGACTCAACACATAGCCTAGTGGAAATATTCGAATGCAGACTAGTAGAAATTAGGCTAATATGAACATCCTCTGCCATTTCAACAATCAGTTCCAGATGAATACAGACATGGGTGAAGTCCACAGGGAGACACTAGAAAAATAGGCAACAATTGTGGTATAAAAAGGAAAGGGATCAATAAAATTGTTGCTTAAGCTGTTGTCTTAAAACATCATTTTATTTTCATTTTCAGTGAAGACAAGGTTTTCCCCTCCATCCCCCAGCTGGACACAAAGCAGCCATTAATGGTTGAACCAACATGGAAGTTTTGACTGGCTCTATTTCCCAGCATGCACTGGTTCCCCTCTCCTTGGGCAGCCTGCTGGCCCCAGCTCCCAGGGGCCTACCACGCTGGTGGCAAGGCTTAGAGGCCTAATGGGCTTTAGAAAACCTACTGCCAGTCAGAACTTCAGAGTTCAAGCGATCCACCAGCCTCAGCCTCCCCCAGTAGCAGAGGCTCTAGGCAGGTCTAAAACACGTAAATGACAACAGTGAATTAACTTTGAAGTACACCAATTTCCAATTTTTTTCAACAGGCATGGTGAACTTTTACGCCCTCCCATGAAAAGCAAAGCAAATTGCCCCTGACCGAAAACAAACACCAAATTCTCACAATAAACATAAAATCAACATAATTAAGATGCAAAATTCCATTTTTAAATTCTCCTTTAACTGACCTTCTTCTCCCCTCTCTCTAAAATAGTTGTAATGTCTTCCTCTGTCAGTTCACTTTCTTTGGAAGCAAAAACATGTGTGGCTCCATGACGTATCATCTGAAGCATCTCATCTTTTGCCAACTTGTTAGACTGTTGATCAATGAGCCTACCTATTATCAAAAGTAAATATTGGGGTCTGTAAATGGATTGTACTACAAAGCCTGTATAAGAAAGTGCTTGTGCATCTGTCTCTTTGGTGCTGACCTATTTCATCATTGTGGAGAACTCACTGTACAGAAATTCCTTGTACCTGCATCAGACAATAAGAGTTACTTCTAGACTCCCAGAGTGACCAGAAGCAACAACAGGTTAAGTGACTTACCCACACTCACAAAGCCGCAATGTGTTATGGATAGGACTTGAACCCAGGTCTTCTCTGTCTTCAAAGACAACTCTCTATCCACCTACGTTCTGCCTCACAATCAGACACAATGACATTTAAATCACGAGTTGTTTGGGAAGTTTAGAAAGTTGGCTAGCTTTAATTTCTCCTCAAAGCTATCTCTTCTGAAGCCTCTCTGCTGGCCCGTTTTCCACTGTGGCATTACATTCTTTGTCTAGAATTCTTTTAAAACCTAGAGTGGCATCATTTAGGGGGTTCTGAGAGCAGGCATTCCCTTATAACTGTTTGCAGAAAAAACAACAGAACGTTTTGTCCCCTGGATACCAGGTGTTCCAAATTACATGCTATTATAAATAAACCAATATCAGGTTAGCTGAAGTCTGAATACGCAAACTGCATATTAAATGTCATAGGCAGATAAGACAGCTTTAAAATAATTATGTTTTCAAAGAAGATCCTTTTTTCTTATTGCTAAAACCATCCCTCTATTTCAAGCCCTGACCAATCTTAACAAAAAAGATATCTTAAAAGTAGAGGCCTTAAAAGCACACATAAATTTTTGCAAGAACTAAGGAATCATATGGATATTCATACACATATATGTATATATACACACATCTTTTTGAATGTTATGGAAAAGCATTTAATACCTTGCTGTATAACAATGGAGTCAAGTCTCAATTTGATCTCTGCTCTTTCTACAATTCTGTCTTCCACAGTGTTGTCAGTAATAAGCCGGAATACCCGTACTGGCTTCTTCTGACCAATACGATGAGCTCGATCCTGGTGGAAATGAACCAAATGGATATTACTGGGGATTCTTGATCCAATTCCTTGCCTCAAGTCTCTGTCTATATCAACCCACCCTCTACTCAGCAGACAAAGTGTGATTCCTAAAAACATGGGGCTGAATATGTCACTCCCGGTTCTCACCCCATTCCTCACTCAGTCACTTCACTGGCTCCCTATTACCTCTAGGATCAAATGTAAACTCCTTTGTTTGGCAGTGAAAGCTTTCTATCTGGCCCCCTTTATAGCTTTTCAATGTCTTTACGCAACACTCCCCTCCACACACTCTACTAGCCAGTCATACTGGCCTTCCTTGCTGTTCCTCACACATGACTATCTCCAGCCTCCAAGTCTTTGCCCTGGCTGTGCCCCATGCCTGGAATGCCTTCCCTCCTGAATTGAGTTTCTTAGACTCCCTGGATTCCTGGCAAGCCACAGTCAAAACTTCATCTTCCACAGGAAGCCAGTTTTGGCCATGGTAAGGCACCTTTCCAGTTTACCTTGTCTGTACTGACTTATGCCTGTGTTGCCTCCTCCCATTGTAACGTATGCTTCTTGAGAGCACAGGCTGTGTTCACTTTTGCTCTTTAGCCACAGTGCTTAAAGGCACAGTGCCTTGCACGTAGTAAGTCTTTAATAGGTGCTTTTTGATCGGCTGATAGTATATGTTTGCCCCAAATCCTAAAAAACAGAACTTCCATCTTTTTCCCTTTAGGAGGTAAGTTTCATGCTGCCTATATCCACAAGGCTTCCCATTCACGGAGGCACATTCTAGGTGGGGAGAATAGAAATATTTGGAAAAACCTTCCTGAAGATAAAGAAATCAGGAGAGAAAAATGGCAAAGGCTCCAACAGATGAGGCTGAGGGAGGATACTTAGGCACCAAGTAACTGATTACAGGGAAACTGACTTTCACAGGAATAGTGAATTACAAAAGCAGGTGGACTTACAACAAAAACAGCAAAAATATATGCACAGAGCCCAAGCCAGAGACCTTCTACTTTTTGCTGTTTACCTAAGGGAGAATTTTTAGAGTAATTTGAACCCAGAGGGAGATGAGAGAGACAGAGGCAATGAAGGCTTAACTGTTCTGTAAAGTGAGATGATTATGGGGAGGGGGGGTGATCTAGGGCTCAGGACAAAGGCAAAGGACACACACCTTATCGGCGATCTCTGAGAAGCTGACCTTTAAAGGGAGATGCAGGCACTTTAAGGGAAAAGGGGGGGGGGGGGCGGGCAGAGAAAAAAATGAACCACCAAATGGAGATAAACACAGATAAGTCTGCAAACCCTATATAGAAATACTAGCTATTAGTGTGATTAGGGTGCAGAAGCTGCTCTATTTCTGGACAAAACTTTCAAAAAGTACAATAACAAAGCACGGGCATGGTGTCTTCTTTATAAACTCTAACTGTATTGGAGGAAAGATGTGGGGAGACTAGATTCTAGTCCACTGGTATATCTAGGGTAAGGATTTGGCTTGGCTCTTTGGATGTTCTAGGATCTCTCAGGTATTGAAAAAGTTCTCCAATAAGGCAGATCACAATTTATCCAGGATTTTCCCATCCATCAGTAAATCTAAAAGTATTTATTCAGGTCTCACCTCCAGGCTACATCTTCCTATGAATCCATCACAGAGGATGGGAGGCGGGAAGAAGGGATTTTGACTTTTCGTAGGGGTGTGAAAACTTGTGTGTGGATTATCATGCCCATTATACAGATGAGCAAACTGAGACTTAAGTGACTTGCCCGTAGTCACACAGAATCAGAATCAGAATGAGAATCAGAACTGGGATTGAAACCCCAAATCTGTCCTTACTCCTATCGAGGAGTCTTGTCTTTCACCACACTATCAACTTTCTTTGATCTCTAACAGAGTTCACCACAATTCTAATTCCCAAAGAGCTGCGTGACCTTGGGCAAGTTTCTTCCCCTTCCTAGGCCTCAGTTTCCACCTCTGTGAAATGAGGGGATTGGACTAGATGGCCTCTGAATTCCCTCCAAGCTCTAATTTTAGGCATATTGATGTGCATTAACACGTTGATTTTTTTAAAAAATCAATAAATTGATAGATTTACCGCTGGGGACTTTTTACAAAGCTGTTAACACGAGAGGGGTAAATCATATATGTTTTCATCTTCATAAGATTCACTTTTCTTCCATTTTCACACTTTTTTATTGAAGTGATGTGGTATATAATTTCACAGTTCTAAAATGATGGTCAGCTCTAAACTGTCCTAGTTGTGGAATGCCCAGGATGATTTGGGAAAGCATTTTTCAGCTGTAAAAAATACCTTTCCTTTAACTTAATGCTGGGAGCCTTGGACTGTAAGGCACATGGTCTAAAAAAGAGGTGTGAGATGCGTCCCCCAATCTAATTTCAGGACCCACCAGGGAACATTCTATTCAAAATCACCCCCAGCGGTCCCAAACAACTTCTTCCTTCCTTCTCCCCCCATTTTCCCTTTTTCTCCTCTCCCCACCCACATTCTTCAATAAACTCAGGGCCCTGACTAGCCAGGAAGGGCTCTAGTCAAATCTTTCCTAAAAACAGCTAATTGATATGAATAGAAAAGAAACAAGCCAACCAAAATGACCTACGCGATCAAAGAATGCAGTCCCTCAAAGGAAAACAGTGGCCTACCTTGCCAATGAAAGATATGGGGAACACTCTATGATGCCAGTTACAAGCAAAAAGAAACAAATGCAGACAAAGGTCAGGAGAATGGGAAAAATACAAAACAGCCAAAAATATCTGCACTCCTTTGCCTTGAGAAATCAGAGGATGGACCCACTTGGGCCAACGCTTCTGGATAAGTTAATGTTAGGAGGGCTTTGCTCAGAAGAGAGACCAATGGATGGACCAAAGAGCTGGAAGAGGCCTCAGAAGCCACTGAGTCCACCCCCCCATACTTTACAGAAGGGGAAACTGAGGCCCAAGGAGGGAAAATGACTTGCTCATGATCAATGTAGTACATGGCAAAACTATGATTTGAACCTAGGTCTTGTGACCTCAAATTCATTTCTCTTTCTACTACAAGATTTCGGACTCCCTAGGAACTCAGAATCAAATGTGCAAATACCTGCCCTACATCCCAGATGCACTGCCCATAAGGATGAAATGAGACCACCAAAGTTCAGTGGTTTAAGACCAGTGAGAGTCTCTCCCCGAGTCCTCTGCCCTCTCCAGTCCACTGCTAACCATCAAAAATATCTTCATTTCCTGAGGACATAGAATCTGGGCAGAGACCAGAAGAGGCCTGGGAGGGTGCTGCACAGCCAGGCTGGCATTAATGTACATAATGATAAAATGAACAGTGACTGGGTAACATCACAAGCAGATTGTCCACACATGGATAATTAAGAGTTGACCAGAATCCAAAACACTCCCCTGCCTCACATTCAGGGGTGTGCAAGAGCCAGCTTAAACTCAGATGATTGTTAAATTTTCGCTGTGATCACTTCTCCCTCAGAAATTGCTGAAGGTTCCAAATCAGGGCTTGAGCTAGTGCTTTGTCGACTATCCAGACTTGAGAAAGTAATAGAGAAAATATTGATAATAAAAACTAACCCTTAAAGTGTGTTCATGTGAACAGGTTTGTTTTGGAGAGTTGGTAGTTAAATATTTACTAACATGCTCCTGCTTGCAATTCAGATGACCTCAGAGCATCGGGAACCACATTACAACCTGGACCACTGAACCCAAAGGACAGACTCATTTCAAGATGACTTACCATAGCTTGTAGATCAACCTGTGGATTCCAGTCTGAATCATATAATATAACCACATCCGCAGTCGCCAAATTAATTCCAAGACCTCCAGCCCTTGTACTCAGCATAAAAATGAATTTGGTACTGTTAGGAGCATTAAAGGTATCTATGGCTTCCTTTGAATAAAAAGAAAGAAGAGAAAGATGGAAAAATTGGACACCACAATCGCAGCAGTCTCTAAAACACATATACCATTATTCAAACTCACTTTATAATGCTTGCTTTCATCTTCAAAATGTGCTTCTACACACTATACTGTATGTGAGAACACAGAAAGGAAATCACAGAGACATCAATCTTAACTTTTAGGATAGAGAATCTTAGCCTTTCTGGGGTCCTAGACCTCTCGGGCAGCCTGGTGATGCCAACGGCCCCTTCTCAGAATAAGATTTTCAAATTCACCAAATAAAATACCTAAGATTACAAATGAAAATGTCCTCTTTTGCTCATCAACATTCACAGATCCCAGGTTGTGAATCCCTGCTTCACAATGACACATATCATTACAGACTACTTCACAAAAAGAAGACACACGAACAGCTTGAGATGAACAAATACTAAATTGTCATTCTGTCTACATGGCATCAGTATGGTGTTGTGGAAGAAGTGAAGATGGACCCAAGGAGAGGAGAAGCCAACTTGGGCAGGGGAGAGAAAGAATGGCAAAAACCTCAATCTTGCACCTTACTAGTTGGGAAATTAAAAAAATACTATTTTAGAACTTGGTTGTCTCACTGAAAAGGGAGACAAAACTCGAGTTGTTCAAGACAGTGTTTTATTTATTTATTTATTTAAATTAATTTATTTCTTTTCAGTTTTCTACAATCACTTCCATATAGCTTAGATTTTTTCCCCTCCTTCCAATCTTCCTCCTCACTCCCTTCCCGAGATGGTGTGCAATCTTATATAGGTTCTACACATATATTCTTATTAAATATATTTTTACCTTAGTCATGTTGCATAGAAGAATTAAAATGAATGAGACAAGCCATGAAAAAAAACCAAAACACAACATAACACAAGAGAAAATGGTCTGCTTCATTCTGCAATCCAATTCTATAGTTCTTTCTCTGGATGTGGAAGGCATTTTGCCTCAAGAATCCATTGGGAATGTTTTAGGTCCTTGCATTGCTGTGAAGGGCTAAGTCTACCAGAAAAATTCCTCACACACTGTGGTTGTTGCTGTGCACGAAGGTCTCCTGGTTGTGCTCCTTTCCTTCGGCATCAGTTCATTAAGTCTTTCCAGGCCTCTCTGAAGTCTTCCTGTTCATCATTTCTTATAGCACAATAGTATTCCATTACACTCATATACCACAATTTATCCAGCCATTCCCCAGTTGATGGGCATCCCTTTGATTTCCAGTTTTTGGCCACCACAAAGAGAGCTGCTATAAATATGTTTGTGCATGTGGGACCCTTTCCTAATTTTATGAACTCTTTGGGATACAGTCCTAGAAGGGATATTGCTGGGTCAAAGGGTATGCACATTTTTGTAGCCTTTTGGGCATAATTCCAAATTGCTCTCCAGAATGGTTGCATCAGCTCACAGCTCCACCAACAATGAATTAACGTTCCAACTCTCCCACATCTTCTCCAACATTTATCATCATCCTGTTTTGTCATGTTAGCCAATCTGATAGGTGTGATATGGCATCTCAGAGTTGTTTTGATTTGCATCTCTGTAATGAATAGTGATTTAGAGCATTTTTTCATATGACTATAGATAGCTTTAATTTCTTCCTCTGAAAACTGCCTGTTCATATCCTTTGACCATTTATCAACTGGAAATTACTTGTGTTCTTGTGCCTTTGACTCAATTCTCCATATATTTTAGAAATGAGGCCTTTATTACAGACATTAGCTGCAAAAATTCTTTCCCAGTTTTCTGCTTCCCTCTTATCTTGGTTACATTGAGTTTGTTTGTGCAAAATCTTTTCAATTTAATGTAATCAAAATTATCCATTTTGCACTTCATAGTGTTCTCTATCTCTCGTTTGGTCAAAAATTTTGCCATTCTTCATAAATCTGACAAATACGCTATTCCTTGCTCCCCTAATTTGTTTATAGTATCAATCTTTATACCTAGATCATGTGTCCATTTGGACTTTATTCTTGTGTATGGTGCCAGGCACTTGTCTATGCCCAGTTTCTGCTATACTGTTATTCAGTTTTCCCAGAAATTTTTGTCAAACAGTGAGTTCTTATCCCAGAAGCTGGGGTCCTTGGGTTTATCAAACAGTAGATTGCTATATTCACTGACTACTGTGTCTTGAGTACCTAACCTATTCCAGTGATCTACCCCTCTATTTCTTAGCCAGTACCAAGTGGTTTTGATGATTGCTGCTTTGTAATACAATTTGAGATCTGGTAGGGCTAGGCCACTTTCCCTAGCATTTCTTTTCATTGATTCTCTGGATATTCTGGACCTTGGATTCTTCCAGATGAATTCTGATATTATTTTTTCTAGCTCTAGAAAATGATTATCTGATAATTTGATTGGTATGGCACTGAATAAGTAAATTAATTTAGGGAGAATTGTCATTTTTATTATATTGGCTCAGTCTACCCACGAGCAACTGATGTTTCTCCACTTACTTAGATCTGACTTAATTTGTGTGAAAAATGTTTTGTAAATGTGTTCATAAAGTCCCTGGGTTTGTTTTGGCAGGTAGACTCCCAAATATTTTATAGTGTCTACCCTAGCTTTAAATGGGATTTCTCTTTTTATCTCTTGCTGTTGGGCTTTGTTAGTGATATATAGAAATGTAGATGATTTGTGTGGGTTTATTTTGTAACCTGCAACTTTGCCAAAGTTGTTTATTATTTCTAGTAGTTTTTTACTTGATTCTCTAAGTATATCATCATATCATCTGCAAAGAGTGATAACTTAGTTTCTTCTTTGCCTGTTCTAATTCCTTCAATTTCTTTTTCTTCTTTTATTGCTAAAGTTAACATTTCTAGTACCATATGGAATAACAGTAAGACAAGGTGTTTTATATGGGGACACAGAAGAACAAAGATTTAACTCAATGGTCTATGTTGCCCACCTCCTGAGAGACAGTTGATGGCCTCAAGATGCAAGACTAAGAAACGGACCAATGTGGGAACCTCTTTTTGTTCATCTTTGTTTATTTGTTATAACAGTGGAGGGTTTCTTTCTGTCTTTTAAATCGGGGCAGAAGAAGAAAGAAATGTATGTTTACTATTTGAAGAAGAAAAAAGAAGAGAAAGAATAGAAGAGAGAAACTTCAGCAGCTGAGAATATGAAGAAAAGATAAAAGAAGTGGGGAGGAGGCCTCCCTCTGCGCCTACTGACAGGAGGTTAAGACATAAGAATTGGACAAGTGCCTTACACCATTTAGTAGAGAAGCTGGCCACCAAGCTCACTGCTAATCTTGTTCCCAAGGGATCAATGATAAAGATTTCTCCCTTCTCCATACAGAAGCCGGGGGATCTCCACTGTCTTGGCTGGGTTGGCCTAACTAGTTTTCTTTTTCATAAGGGAGGATTCTTTAGGGTGGGGGGAGTGATTGGGAAGTAACCTTTATGAGACGCAATAAAATATAGGTGAATGCACACGAAGGAGGAGTGATTTTTGTTTCTCAAAAACTCTTATCAGACCTTGAGACAAATCTAGGAGAGGCCTGGGGCACACAGAGATTCAGTGAGCTGCCCAAGGTCACACAGCTAGGAAGGGTTATCAGAGAAGGTTTTCAACCAAAAATGACTTTTTTTCAAAGAAAAGAAAATTATAGCCTGATCAAAGTTATAGGCAGAAAATATGGCTCAGTGATGAAGTCATTCAAACATGCAACTGGGTCCACACAGAGGTGAGGAGTCAAATTACAGGAAGGCTGTTCCAATCAAAACAGAAGACAAGCGAAGACCCAACTAGGAATTTTTTTCAGAATAATGGAGGCCAAATTAGCTAGAATTCAGGCCCAGCATATGGTATTTAGTGACAGTAGACATTTCTTTAGGGATGGGACCTATAGCTGGGATTTCACTAATATGGGTAACTTCCAGATGAGGACATTCCCTCTCCCAATGCAGGTTGGCCCTTTCTGTGAACTTACAATCTTAAAGATGCCTAGAACACTGAGAGGTTAAGTGACTTAGATGAACCCAAGTCTTCCCTGTTCAGAGGCCAGCTCTCTATCCACTGTACAACACTGCTTCTGAAACATTTACATAGCACCCTACAAAGCACTTTCCAGACAACAAATTTAGAAAGAGCAGCTTCAGTTCAGAGATTATGAAGATTGCATCAGACTGAAAAGGGTTGAGGAGGGATGAGGCATTAAGTAGGCCGAGAGTACAGTTTAGCTGAGAAACGAAGGAGAGATGTGGGCCATTTTGGAGGGATGGTCTGGGCCAGTGGAGGGGGTTTTGAAGGATGAAGGAGACCTAGGTGTGCTTGAAGGCAACAGAGAAGAAACCAGTAGATAGGGAGAGAGTGAAGATTCAAGACAGTGAGAGGCCAGTTCAGGATGTGCTGTGATGGAGAAGACAGAAAGGGATGGGATTGAGCACACAGATAGAGGAGTTGAGCTCTGAAATGAAGAGAATGGGAGAAGAGTGAGGTCTTTTTAAACATCCTCTGTTTTCTCAGTTAAGTAAATGGTGAGGTCCTCAGCTGAGAGAGGCAAGAAAAGGAGATGTGGGGAACCTGAGGAGGGAAGAGAAGGTTTAGAAGAGCTTCTGTGGAAAGTGAAACAGAGAGTCAATTCCAGAGGAACCAAAGGACTGCCTTGCTCCAGTGAGGGTCCAATTGAGGCTGGATAACATGAATTTGTAATATACCTTGTCATCACAGTTGTGAGATTTCCTCTGGTTTCTTGAGTGGCTCATGAGGGGCAGAGGAAGTAGGTTGTGGGAATAATCCACAGCTGAGGTCCAGTAAATAAAGCCCAAGTGGAAGAACAGAGAAGGGATTCAAGAACAGAGGACAACGGAGAATTGAAAAAACCAGCTACTGGGTTAAGATGGAAAGGGTGGTAAGTACTATCAGAGCAGGAGTAATGGCCTGAGAAAGTACTGAGGAGTTAGGGTTCTGATGAGACCAAAGGACAGGTACAGGAGGGATGAAGAAAAGAAAGAGATGGAGAGATAGGAAGCTATTGTTGGAGAAGGGAATGTCAGAATTTCTAATTAGGGAAGTGGCTAATGGCAAGAGCCAGGATATGGCCCTCCCTCAACATGGCTGAGTTGGAGTGAAGGAGGTGGTCACAGGACTTAAGGAAGCTGAGGAAAATGGGTGTTTGAGGGACTGTTGACATGGATATTAAAGTCCCTTAGTAGACTGGTCTTAAGGGCAGAAGCTGGGGAGGTGAGGAAGGTGGCATTCCATACACTGAACTCCTTGAGAAAGGAAGGAGAATGACTTAAAGGTAGATAAATTACAGCCATCAGAAGAAAGACAAACAAACACAGCAAAGGAAAAGAATGGCAGAGCTAGAAGGGACTTTAAGAGGGCACCCTCCCTAAAGAGATGAGGAAACAGGAGCAGAGATAAGGTCACAGAGCAAAATAGTGGCAGAAGCAGGAGGAGAACCCAGGTCATCCAGCTCCCATCATTGTGTTCACAAAACCACCCAAAGTCCTAGAGTGGTACAGGATTAAATGTTCCCAACAAAAACAACATCCTAAATGGAAAACTACTTAAAAGTAGAAAACACAGAGGGAAAACACATTGCTTAATGGAGCTGTCATGGTGGACAGCTACTTAACCTTTCTCACCTCCCTTTCCTCATGTGGCGTCTGGCCATCTAGACGACAGTACTCATAACCCCGCCACATGCAATAATCCTCCAGGATATCCAGCAGCCGTGTCATCTGGCTAAAAATGAGGACTCTTGACCCTAAACATGTTCACAAAATAAAAACATGCGAGATTGAAAAGGTCATTTCAAAATTAGAACATGACATGCTACGTGGCATGCTGCATGCTTTTTAAGGTGATCAACATCCCATCTGAAAATGCATATCAGGGTTTTTAATTCATTAACTTTATTCCAAGGACAAGGAAGACTTAAAACCGGATAATGTTATTCTTGCACAAAAGGTTCTCAAACATATGCTGAGGAAAATCAACATTCTGCTTTGTTTTTCTCACCCTGTTCTTTGAGTTTTGACAAGAGTTTATCCAGTGCCACCATTTTGCCACTGTTATTGACAAGATGGGTGTCAGTTGTATATGGTGGGCCAGGTTCAGCACCATCAAACAGGTAGGGATGATTACAACACTTTCTCAATTGCATGAGAATATTCAGCAGTCGCATTTTATCCATCTTTCCAGCTGAATTTAAAATGTCGATATCTTTCATCAGGATTCGCGTGTACCTGCAATTTTAGAAGCATGATATAATTAAATGATTAAGTAAAAGGTTCACTAATACCATAAAGTAATATTCCCTCGGTAGCTATTTTAACTTTCCATTTTAAAATAATGAGATTTCTAGGAGGATTAAATTCAATTGGAAAAAAAGGCAAAGAAAAAAGAAGTTATGTGGAAACAAGTACAGATTTGAACATTTAAACTATTTTTCTGTCATTTAAACCCGTTTCTCCTTGCATTATCCATCAATGAAAATGGAGATCCATTGGTAGCTATGTGCTGTAAAATGCTTTTTCTTATACTTGTATATGGTTCTCAAGTTCCTGGCCTTGGCTTCCTTTGTTCAAACTAAACATCCTCAGCTCCTCTAATCATCCTTCAGAGATCATTTCCAATCCTGTAAACAATTTCTTCTCTCGACCTTTTGCACAAGTCAAAAGAGGATTAAAGACCTGACTATCAACCACTACAAAGGCTCCTCAGAGTTCATGTTATATTCTCATTAAAGTGAGTGAGATTCTGTTCTCTTCTTAATGCCATTAATAGATCGCTGACCTGTCCGGCCTATGGTTCATTAAGACTCCCTCTCAATTTCCTCTTTACTTACACATGACTAATAGCATCATCCACTTATGTAATATCCACAATCGGTTTTCTTCAACCTTAATGAGAAAACTTCATGACAAGCTTATTTGAAAAATTTTATATCTGACATTGTTTTACTACTGAAAACAGAACATAAAATCTAAGTCATGAAATAAAAACAAAAGTAAAGTGCTACCAAGTAAATTCAAGGAAACGAAATTCTCTTGGACAAACATATGAACATTAAATGAAATTAAAAAGCTTACCATTCCCTTTGCATCTTACTTAGGCCAAGGTAAATTTTTACTTCCTTTTTAGGAGGTAGGCTCTTTTCTACTTCAGCTTTTATACGTCGTAACAAAAATGGTTTTAAAACCTAAAGAGTGAAGTTTTTCATGAAAGTTTATAAGGAATTTAATACCGCAAGTTATATACATGATTTTAACCAACATTCTAATACTGAATTTCCTTGCCATCAAGTGAACTGAAAAAACCCAACTTTTCCAAACTTTAGGGTAACTAACTGAGGCAGTTTGTGTCATATTTGGGTATGCCTAGAGGGTATCTAGCTTCCTGGGTTTTACCCATCTGGAACCAATGGGCCAAATGACTATCTCAGAACCACAATGTCCATTCCAAATAGCACATACTGACTACAGGATGCCATGGGCCCATATGATTAAAGAATTCACATTTGGAAAACCTTCAAAGAGAGCTTGAGATACAGTGAGAAGTACTGATTGGTTAAGTGTGGAGCAGTGCAGTAGGGTGGAAAAAACCCTGTTCTTGGCACTGGGAGACCTTGGTTTGAATCACACTTCAGACTAGCTAGACATTTAGCCCTGACTTTTCTGTATGTCAGATAAAGCCTTCTTTATTTTATATAAGAGTAATATTCTACGTACCACCTATCACAAAGGGTTGCTGTGAGTGAAGCCTCTAAAGAAATGTGAACTATTATTATTACCATCTCAAATCACAGTAGGTCCCAAGGAACTGATCAAATCCTGAGCTTACCTGGGGGTCTACTCCCAAAATGAGATATAGCCATAAAAGGTCAAAGAACTCCCCACTGGGGGATTTTGTTCAGGGGCTCCTCTGGGTAATGTGAATGGCTCAGAGATCCCAAAGGTCTGAACTGAAATAAGACTCCCTCCGCCGAAAAGAATTAGTAGCCTTGGGTAAGAATGGTGGCGAGAGAAGCCTAAAACAACCAAGGCCTTTGTGGATGGGACCACAAAACTGTTCATCCAACTATTTAACAACAAACAGCACCAGGCATTCATCAAACAATTTTGACCTTTTACTGTGAAACCACATAAAATTTCATTTTATCTTCACAGCCCCTGCGAAGGATAGTGTCAGATTTATTAATCCCACTTTAACAGATTAAGAAACTGAGTCATAGAGAAGGCAAAAGAAACAACATTACACAGCTGACTGAAGACGGAATCTCCTGACTTTTTTCCACTAGCAAGTAGGGGAGTATAAGCATGTGCTCTCCAAGCAGATAGTCAATGGCTTCTCTCACAAGTGATGAGGAGGGGATATAGCAGCATCACCTTGCCCAGGAACCACTAAAAGAACAATAGGCCCAGATGTGACCTTGAGTTCATATCCCATAGGTCACCAGGCCTTTAGTTCCATAATGTCACCAGTACCAATTATTAGTTTCAATTTTTCAATGTTAAGTCATAACTTGAAACAAAACATGAGGATCCCCCCAGGTTTTGTAACTTTTGAACAAAAAAATAAGGGAAATGCATCTCTCCATGTAATGGGCCAAGAGTTCTCATACATCATGAAGAATACACACGTGTGAGGGAAGCAAATTTTAAAAGCGTTTGCATGTGCAAGGAAACAAGAAAGTCTGGGCTATTACTGAACTAACAGTAATAGTAATAGTAATGAAAATAGCCCTTAAAGAGCCCCTTAAAGGCTACAAAATGCTTTGCATTTGTTATGGAATAGATGGAGGAATGAGGCCAATGGTGGGAGGAAAACCAGCCATGTTCCTTCATGTACCTTGTTCTAGCCCCAACGATTTGTGTGCCAAGCCAGAGAATCTTGAGAATTTCTAAACCAAAGTCTGGTCATTGTTGAGGACAAAGGATTGTTATCTAGTCCCAGATGTAAGAGCTAAAAAATTTCAATTAGGGGGCATTCTGCCTGGCTTTTGTTAACTAGATGTGGTGGGTAGTTTTTGACTATGATTAAAGGGATATCAGTCTGCTTTAATTAGGGAGAGGCTTTCTAGTCACATCATCACAGGAGACCAGAGCTGGGATAGCTGACAGGTAGCCCTGAAGAGTCAAAGTCCAGAAGCTGGTGGCAGGGAGTGACAGAGAAACAGAGATGAACACAGGCGATGGCAGCTGCCCCTCCACTCTCATTTTCTGTCTACACATGCCCACTCCTCCCATTAATGATATATCCATTTGGGGGGAACATATGCCCCAGGTTTATGAAGGGAATGTTCTCGTTATTCCTTTTACCATTACAACAGTTATTACTTTTTACTATATACTTCTTGCCATATTTGCTATTTCATTCAATGTCATTGATTTGAACTAACTTCCTGGGGCTGCCTAGGAAAAGCAAACAAATTAGTAAAGGTTAATAAGCTAGGATTTCCAGTAAAGGTGGGCCTGTGGAGTGCCTTGAACCTGGACTGAATTTTCTGGGAGTTTAACAAATAAAAGGGGCTTCCTGAGGTGCTACAACGTGAGGAGATTAATTGGGATATCCCTTTGAAATACTGCAAGGATCCTTTGAAAAAGTATTCATTCACAATTTGACAATAGTAACAGGTAAAATAATAATAGTAAGCATTTCTACATTGCTTTAAGGTCTGCAAAATGTTTTACATATATTATCTCATCTGATCCTCACAAGCCTGTGAGGTAGGTACTATTATTATCCCCATTTGAGAGACGAAAACACTGAGGCACAGAAGAGAAGAGAGCAAACAGTTATACAATACTTACTACATACCAGGTACTGTATTAAGCACTTTACAAAAATACTCTCAGTTGATCCTCACTACCCCTGGGAGGTAGGTGTTATCATCATCATCATCACCATCATCTCCATTTTATAGCTGAGGAAGCTGAGGCAGATAGAGGATAAGTGACTTATCCAGGGTCACATAGCTAGGAAGGGTCTGAGGCAAGATGTGAACTCAGATCATCCTGACTCTAGGCCTAGCACTCTATCCACTACTCCACCTTGCTGCCTCAACTATCTAATTATCCAAGGAGCACTGGGCTAAGTACCAGAGAGACTCAACAGATGCTTCCTCATTAGACCATGTCACGGAACAAATTCCCTTAATGAAAGGATTTATTCTGTAAACCTTGGGACTCAGTCAAAAGGCCACACCCAAGGACCTAGAAGGTCACATATGGTCTTGAGACCACAGGCTCCCTGCACCTGGACTAGATGGTCCCTGAAATCTCTTCCAGCCCTATATCTAGGAGCCAATGTGCAATCATTTCCCCTCCCTGGGCCTCAGTTTTCTCCTCTTTAAAGTGAGGGAGTTAAACCAGATGGCCTTGGAGGTCCTTCTTGCTCTAAATAGATGAGCATATATACAGCTATGGGCAGGTACATAGATAGATATAGAGAGAGAGAGAGACAGAGACAGAGAGAGACAGAGACAGAGATGGAGAGATAGAGAGATAGAGAGATGGATGGTGACAGCGTACAGGTTATGGACACCGTCTAAAACAAGCACATATCTAGCCTGGCCAAAGGGACGGTAATGGAGATTATATTTGTAAAGTGCTTCGCAAGCCTTAAAGCTAATTCTTCTGATTATTAATATAACACTGGCATAAGTAGGAATTAGTGAGAATGTGTGAGGCCTTCCATGAGAAAGAAGTCATCAAAGGAAATGTAATGAGGCTGAGCACAAACGACAGAGGCATCACGTGTAGTAGTCAGCAGCTCCCGTTGTCATGGCAACAGTAATCCCAGCACCTCCAGATGTTAGAGCCAGGGACAGCACCCAGGCTTTAGACTAACAATGCTACTAAGGATAAATATAATTGAGAACCTGGGACTGCCACAGAAAGTGCACCTCCAGGGGAACTTTGTGGCAATGAATCCACCCTCTTTGCCTCAATTGTCCTTGGAAGACAGGTGTCCAGAGCATGGGCTAACTGGAAAGCAACAAAAAGTCACACAAGGCAAGAAGCAAGGGAATGGCCCCGAGGACCCTAGCTTTGTTCCTTAGGGGGAACAATGCTTCCCTGTTGAAACAATGGAATTAGTCAGAGCTGTGGAATGGGGAGCCAGAGTAAATGCTAACCAGTCCCACCCATGGCATCAACAAGCAGGGATGGGTATGGATGTCTGGAGCCAAAGAGAAAGCACATTCTACCGGCCCAGAATGACAACAGATGTCTCTAAGACATGTGAGACTGCTCTCTGATATAGTCAAAGGAAAGAGCTAGCGGCCTGTGCTGCATTCTGGGTGGGTGGGGACAGAAGTGCCAACAATGATTAGGCCTTGGGTAGATCAGCTTTTTATTTGATGTGCACAAACACACCCAACCAGGAACTGCAAAGTTTCAGCTGAAGGGGTGTGATGCAGCAAGTATATCTCTGTATCTGGTCTCCCTGCCTGGAGCCACTCTGACCAGGATAGAGACTTTGCAGTCTAAACCTAACCATAAAGAGGGTTTGGCAAGAATCCTGCCAGTCTCAAATCAGGCCTTCTCATCCTCGGGGACACTCACAGCCTGAGCGTTTCAATCACTCACCCTTGATTATGCTGGGGCCCTTGAGGGCTGAGCCTCATGGAACCTAGGAACCTGGCAGAGTTCATGTGGAGGGTTACCAGGGCCTTCAGGAATACAGGGCTATAAACTATCCAACCTGCTGATACTGGCATCAGAGCCGTGTCTTGATAGGCACTGTGCCTTGGAGTCTCAGAAGATGAAGAAGGCAGAGCCTCCCAAAAACATCTGTGGCTACAAGACTGGCTGAGAGAGGTCTACCTCAGCTCAGAAGGGCTCCTACAGAAATGAGCAACAGTACACTCCTTAGATAGTGGCAAGGTTCTGCTGAGGAAGCATGAGGTAGCAGCAGACCAATAAGAAACCAACCATTGTCAAGTAGATTAAGCCAACTGCTAGTCTGAATCATTTCTGGCATTTATATTTCACTTTAAGACTTGCAATGTGCTTTACATATATTATTTCATTTGATCGACTATATTGAGAGGTAGGTGCTATTAGTATGCCCATTTTACAGATGAGGAAACTGAAACTCAGGAAAGTTAAATGACTTTTCCAGACTCACACAGCTTGCAATAATAAAAGCTAGCACTGATAGAAGATTTTAAGGTTTGCAGCATGTTTTATATTTATTATCTCATTCGAGTCACACCTTTTGAATTAGGTGCTATTACTATTAGCCCTATTTTACAGATAGGAAAACTGAGGTACAGAGGGGCTACGTGACTTGTCTGAGGTCACAGAGCTAACAAGTGTCAAAGGCAGAATTTAAAGTCATCTTCTTGACAACAATTCCAGCACTATCTCCCCTGCACCACTCAGGTGCCTACATTACATGCTCCAGAGAGCACCAAGAAGATCCAGGCCTTGCACAGGGGTTATTTCAATGCCACACATGGACTCTGCCGGACTCCCAGGTTCCATTAAGCTCAGCCCTCAAGGGCCCCAACATATTCAGGGGTGAGTGATTGAAATGCTCAGGCGATGACTGTTCCCGAGGATGGGAAGGCCAGATTCAACACTGGTAGGATTCTTGCCAAACCCTCTTTAGGTAGCATCACTGCAAAGTCTCTATCCTGGTCACAGAAGTTCCTGGCAGGAAGGCCGGATACGGAGACATACTTGTGGTATCACACCCCAGCAGCTGAAACTTTGCAGTTCCTAGTTGGGTGTGTTTGTGCACATCAGGTGTTACCACTAGGATGGTGCCTTTATGGTCCCTGTCTTTCTTCTCTAGAAGTAAAAAGCTGATCTACCTAAGTCCTAATCATTGTTGGCACTTCTGTCCCCACCCACCCAGGATGCAGCACAGGCTGCTAGTTCTTTCCTTTTGACTACATCAGAGAGCAATCTCACATGTCTTAGAGACATCTGTTTGTCATTCAGGGTCAGTAGACTATGCTTCTCACTAACTCAAGCTTTCTCTTTGGCCCCAGACATCCATACCCATCCCTGCTTGTTGGTGCCATGGGTGGGACTGGTTAGCATTTGCTCTGGCACCCCATTCCACAGCTCTGACTAATTCTATTGTTTCAACAGGAAAGCATTGTTCCCCCTAAGGAACAAAGCTGGGGTCCTCAAGGGTGATGAGAGGAGAAAGAAAATGGACATTGGAATCCACTAGAGGGTTACTGAAATCAACCAAGTCTGGCCCAGCTGTAGAGGAATCACTGTTTAGTGGGGCAGCGATAAAGTCAGAGATAGCCCTTTTCTGCCCTGATACCCCAGGGGTGGTAATGCCTGGGAACCAAAGGGCGCTCACAGAGCCAAAAGGCAGCAAAAGGCAGCCAGAGTCAGCCAGGAGCTCAGGAGTGGGCCTACAGAGCAGCACATGTAAGGATGCCAACAGGCAATCTAGGCCAACCACAAACTCAAGAGGGTACAAGGGCTGATCTTATTAGGCCAGTGACCCAGCTTACATCTGAGGCTTCAAGAGAAAAGGGAGAAGCCATTCCCCATGTAACTAATTATTGGAGAAGATTGGAGTGTGTGCTTCACGTTCAAACACAGGCTAGGCTATTGTGGGGTGTATGTGATTTAAGTTTTTGCCAAGCAAAATGCTTTGATTGCTAATGTTGGGCATCCGTTCACAGACATTAAATACCCACTATATGCCAGGCACTATAGAGAAACAAAAACAAAACTGCCTCTAACTAATTTGGGGTAGGGTAGTAGTACTGGGGCTGGCAGGGGAGGAGGGGTGACAAGGAAAGGAACGGGATCAGAAAAGGCCTCCTGTAGGGATTTAAGTGTGTGACCCTCGGCAAGTCACATAACCTCTGTCTGCCTCAATTTCCTCATTTATCAAATGGAGATCATAACAGCACCTATTTCTAAGGGTTGCTGTGAATATCAAATGAGATAACGATTATAAAGTACTCTGCAAACCTAAAACTGCTCTATAAATGCGAGCTATTGTTATTAAGAGGCAGAGGTGAACTTGTACAAAAGGCACAATTTGCGAATATGCACCATTTGCTATTAAGACACCACTGCTATTATGCATAAGCTGCATGTTTCTGAGTGTGGTCTATGTATCTAGTCACTGACTGAAATTTGCGATGCTAGGTGCTCTGTACTGCGTAGGAACCTGGGGGCTTAGTTCAATACAGGCCACATTGTCATACATGTCCAGACGACAGGCTATAAATTCTGTTTGACAGCTTATGCAGTTTTAGGGTGAAGACCATGCATGTGAATTGGACTATGTAGATGAGATGACCACCTGTGACTTACTAAACAATTGTGTGTTAACCTGTACCCCATGTAATTTGCTTGGGCTATTTCTTATTAGTTGTAGAATACAAGAAGAGGGTAAGGCTTTTCGTTGACCAAAATAGACTATCAAAGCCAGAAGAGTTTGCTATTGACAAATATAAACCTAAGAAGGGTAGGACTATGGGCCAAGTAGGAAAACAAGAAGGGCCTCCTTCACCTACTTTTTGTCCAGGCTCATGAGTGTTTATTTGCCAAGTCAGAGAGGATTTGGGGACTTTCTAACCCCAAGTCAAATAGTTGTCTGGGACAAAGTTGTCTGGTGCTGAATTGGCACCAGAAAGGGGAATTAAAGGAAAAGACAATATTGGTCTGGTGGTACCTGGCCTGCTTTTGGTTAGCTGGGTGTGGGTGCTACAACCTTTGGCTGTAATTACAGAATCTTGAGCCTACCCTGATTGGGAAGACATTTCCCAGTCACTGTACTCTAGGAGACTGAAGCTGAAATGGTTGGCAGATGGTCCTGAAGAAGATGAAACTGAGAAGACATCCAAAAGGCAAGTACAATGAGAAGAGCATCCCAGAAGAGAGAGGCAGGGAGATGTAATGTCCAGGGAGGAAACATGGTGTGACACTCAAGCACGGGCCCAGAACAGCAGCACAATGATATCTCCAGAAGACAAGATCAGGGACGTCAGAGTTGTCTCACCTTGGCCTCCCATTTCCCCTCTGTGAGTTACCTATATGCATGTCCCTATGCCCAGTCCCTACTCCTGTTGAGAATGTATTTATGGGGAAGTATAAGAATGTTCTATTAACATCTTTTCTTACCATGTTAACTCATTAAATGCCCCTGTTTAGAACTAACTGTATCTTCTGGGTATCTGGGAAAGGCAAAAGAGATTAACGGGAAGAATGAGGAAATTGAGAGTGGACTGGAGGGTGGGACTGATTGGTGAAAGCGACAAATAGGTACAAGGCTGAAGGGGCTGCACTTGTAGCTCTGGAGTGGTTGGGACAAAGCAAAGAAAATGGTTGGAGCAATCCAGCTGTTAAGAGGTGATAACTGATGGTAAAAGATTTAACCAGGTCCCTGGCATTGAGTTGTAAACACCCTACGGTGGTACAAAGAAACAAGCCTGAAAATCTAGATCATTGTGGAGAGTAGAGGAAGCTGTGCATGACATGCAAGGCAGGGGCAATTTTTGTACTCCTGTCACAATAAAGAGACTGTGTTCCAAATTTAAGCTAATCTCCCTCACAGAGGAGAAGGTGAAGGATCTCAGTCTCATATCTCTTCCCCTCTCACGGTTGTTAGAGAGGATAAAAGAAACAAACAAAAAACACAAGGCTTCCATGGGAAAGGCATCTGAGGTGGACTCTGGGAAACATGGCCCTCAGCAGGATGGCAGAATTAGTGTATTATTACACAGAAGAGAAGGGAATGAAAAGAGCTCCTGTACAATTAGAGATTAAAAACAGGCTCTTCCTGAAGAGGAAAACTAGATGCTCTGAGCAGGTAGAAGCTGCCTGTCCTCTCAAGAATGCCATGGTAGAGCCATGGGAGATGAGGGAGAGATCATGGTCCAGCAGGGGGCAGAGGAAGAAGAGAAGAACAGGAAAAGTGGGTGACTCTCTGCTCAGGGATACTGAGGCATCTATTTGTCAGCCAACTCAATAACAGAAGGCTCTGTTGTCTTCCTGGAGCATCTATTAAGAACCTAACAGGGAATTCCCTCCCAAGACTTATCAAATCTGGCAATTCACCTGGGCACAAATGACACTTCCTGAAGGATCCTCAAAAATATTTCTGTACATTATGGATGAGAAACCAAAGCCCACAGGGGCATAGGCTGTAGTTTACTGTTCCCTACTGAAGGCAGGGACAGCAGGAAAGAAAAAAGAAAAGAAAAACTTGCTTGGGCAGTGAACTAAGAAGGCGGTGTCTGAGGATAGTATGTGGATTATGGGGTCACTGCTTACAATAACAGGGTTGAGAAATTCTGGCCAGACCTAACAAAGGTTGATAATAATGTATCTGCCAGATAGCTTACAAATCTAATCAAACAGGATTGAATTTAAAAAGGAGAGAGGAAAGAGAGGATTGCCTATGCATATCGCTCAAATCAGATACTTTACAGCAGAAGAGTCAAACTCACAGTGGAACCCAAGTGAAATGTAATTGGGAAAAGTTTAATTAAATAAAAATACAATACAACATAATGCTCATTTATGGTTTTTTAAATCAACGTATGACTAGCAGAGATACATTTCTATTTGAGTTTGACACCACTGCTAAAGAGAATGTCCACAAAAATTGAATACTAGCAACTAAGACAACTCAGAAATTCACAGAAGGCAAAACCTAACAATAGAACCCGTAGTAAAAATCCACAGCTTCAAATGTCTATACCCAAATGACCAAAGTTCAGGCAATAATAACCCAAGGGGACAAGTTTGACGTTATAGTTATCACTGAGACTTGGTGGGATGAAATCCATGACTGGACTATGGCTTTGGATGTGTATACTTTGTTCAAAAGCAGGAAATGGAGCACATCAAGAAGGTATGCTTATGTGAGGAAATCCAGGAACCAGAGCAGAGAAGTATAAAGAATTTAGGTGAAGGTCAAAGAATGGAGAAACAGAAGTGGTTTCATCATTGGAGTATATTACAGACAACCTAGAAAGAAATGAGAAAATAGGTCAGGAGTTTAGGAAGCAGATCACAAACTTGGCAATGGGACAAGATAATAGTGATGGGGGACTTCCATTATCCAGACATCTGCTTGAATTCTCTCTGCCAAAAATAGAGAAGCTAATAACTTTTTGACTTATCTTAGTAATAAGTTCATCCTTCAAAGGTGGAAGAACCAACAAGGAGAAATTCTAATCTGAACCTGGTTCTTCCAAACAGAGAAGAGTTAGTTAGTTACTGGGGTGGAAATAATGAGAATTAGGGAATGTGGTGAGGAGGTGATTACTCTTTCCCAGAGTTTGTGATACAGAGGACAGGAAATCCAGGCATCATCTGACATAAACATGAAATTCTGAGAAAGCAGATTTCAAAGGGTTTAGAGGAAAGATATGCAGGATCCCATGGACTAAAATGCTAAAGGGGAAATCAGTCCATGGCGAATGGGAGATGCTCAAGAAAGAAATTCTGAAGCCAAAAAGAGAAACATTCCAATGAGAAAGAAAGCTGGGATTGTTCTGAAGAGAATGATATGGCTGCACAGGGAACTCACCAAGCAACTTAGATTTGAAACAGAAATGTACAGAAGGTAGAAGCAAGGTGAATTAAGAGAAGAGAAATTTAAGAGTGTGCACAATATCATAAAAATAGCATAGGGAATGCGAAAGCTCAGAAGGCACTGAGGCTAGTAAGGGAAACTGAGGTGGGAGGAAGCTATCCTGGAAGAAGAGGCAGATCAAAGAATGGAGAGATGGAACCTTTGTTTGGGCTGCCTGGGATGATGATCACTGATACCAGAGAGAAAGAAGAGCTGTTCAATTCTCATAGTGTTTCTGTTTTCTCTGCAAAGAATGACCTTAAAACAGAAAATGACAGAACAACAATGACTAACGGGAAGTTGATAAGTAAGGAGATAGCAAGTGAGCTCCAGTTGCCCTCCATCAATTCAAGTCACCAGACCCATAAGAGAAGGCACCCTTGGGTCCTGAAAGAATGAGCAGGTGTGATTGCCAAGTCATCATCAAGGCTATCTGACAGATCATGAGAGATAAAAGAGGTACTACAAGATTGAAGAAAGGCAAATGTTGCCTTGTGTTTCAAAAAAGAGACAAGGACAATCTATATGTTTTAAGCCAATGACTTGACTTCAATTCCTGAGAAAATTCTAGAACAGAACATTCAAGAGATGGGTTAGCAAAATCTAGAAAGGGAAGAGGCCATGACAACGAGTCACCATGGTTTCATCAAGTACTCAAACTAACCTGATTTCCTCTGTTGACAGGATCACTATACAGGTAGTAGGGTCCAATGGATGGGGAACCAGCTTTGAAGTTAGGAAGACCCAAGTGCAAGTCTGGACTCTGATATGTGCTGAGTATGTCACCCTGAACAAATCACTTCACCAGTCTGTCCCCTAGGCAACTGTATAAGACTAAAAATTGCAAAGAAAGTGCCAACCTTCATCAGTGGAGGGAGTTCCCCCATCAGGAGTTTCTTATACCAATGAAAACTACCTAATGAATAGATGAGGGGAATAGTGTGTATATGGTTACTCTTTAGCTTTTTTTTAGCAGAGCTCTGGATAACATATCATACTATTCTTGTGGAGAAGGTAGAGAGAAAGATTAGATACTTGATACAATCAGAGGGATTCAGAATTGGTTGGATGGCCAGACTCAAAGAATAGTAGTTACTGGTTGGTCCAGTGTCAACATGGTAGGTCTACAGTAGAGAACCCCCAAGGATCTGTGCTTAGACTTGTGCCATTTAACATTTTTATCAGTAACTTCAACAAAGACACAGATGGCAGATGGACAAAGGCACATCTATAGATGACAAAGAGCTGGAAGGAATGGCTAACACATGGGATGGCACAGTCAAGATCTAAAAGGATATTCATAGGCTAAAGCTCTGAACTGAATCTAGTAAGATGAAATTCAATTTTAAAAATCTGTAAAGTCTTGTACTTGGGTACCAAAAAAAGCCACTTCACACGTAAAAGTCAGAGGCAGTTATTTTGAAAAAGATCTGGGTGTTTTAGTGGACTGCAAGTTTGATATGAATCAGATATGATATAGTAGCCAAATGAACTAATGCAATCTTGGATTACATATGAGGGGCCTAGTTTCCAGGAATAGGGAGCTGTACTCTGTTCTCATCAGGTCTCATCGGGAGTATTGCATTCAGTTCTGGGCACCATAATCTAAGAAGGACATTGATAAAGTAGACTGTATCCAGAGAAGGGCACATGGGAAAGTAAAGGCCTTTGAGTCCATCCCAGATGAGGAGCTAGTTACATTTAGCCATGTTCAAGGGCAGACTTGGAGATTTCTGCTAGCCATGTTCAAGGGTAGATTTGGAGATTTCTGCCAGCTATGTTCAAGGTTATGAAGGAATGTCATGTCAAAGAGGGTATAGATTTGCCCTATTCAGGGGCTCTCAGGGGGCAAAACCAATAGTAGAAACTACAGAGGCCAAGTAAAGCTAGGAAAGACTTCCTAACAATTAGAAGCAGTCCAAAGAGGAACTGACTGCCCTGAGAGGTGGTAGGTTCACCCTCCTTAGAAGTCTTCTATGGGCAGCCAGATACCCGCTACCCACTTGTCAGTATGTTATGGTAGGAATTACTTTTGTGTAAGAGTTGGACTGGACAGCTTGAAAGGGCCCTTCCAACTCTCAAGTTTCCTGATTCAGAAAACCCATCAACAGGGGCTCACAAACTGGGCTTCTGAGTGGATGTATAGCCAGAGTATCTATCATGAGTCCAGGGGAGTTTTTCTAGGGGCCCCATGTGCTCCATATGCAGAAAAGAAGATGGAAATCATTTTAGGGTGAATAGGGAGAGCAGTCCTGGCTCTGGTATGTCACTGAGGAAACTCCTTCTATCAATGTAAGTCATCACCTTCTTAGCCAATTCTAGTCTCAGAGAGTGAGTGGCCTTAGGCATTGAGAAATGAAATGACTTGCCCAGGGTCACACAGCAAGGAAGTGTCAGAGGTGGAGCTGGAACCTGGGTTTTCCTGGCTCTGAGGTCAGCTCTCTATCCTCTGTACCACATTTAGGGAACTAAATTAGGCACTGGGGAGTAGATAGTACAAAATGAACTGGATATGCAAACAATAAAGTGGGAAAAGGAGATGGCCTGGCATGCCCAAGAACATTCTGCCTGAGATGTCATAAGTAGGCATTCAGGACAGGGTCACAGACTTGAGGGAACAAGTGTGTGATTTTGTGCTTCTGTTACAGTTTATTCTGCTCTATCTCTATGGAGAGGAAAAATTATCATAATCTTTTTTACACCATGTCTACACCTGTCGTCATGACTAACATCTCTGCAACCCAGAAATATAAATCCAAAAGGCACTTTCAGGAAGTGACTGGTCAGGATGGGTAGCTAAGAAGCATACCAGCCAAAGCTAGGGACTGCCCACCTCTCTGCCCCCAAGCTGCAGCTGACCCCGTGGCTCCAATTATTTTATTTCTATTTACTCAATTACCTTGGTAACTAGTACTTACTGCGTGTAGTCTTTCCACAAGCTTCTGATCACCAAGACAATTTTTAGTGTCAAACCAGGAATCAAAATCCTATAGAGGGAGGCAAAAACAATCTGCAATTAAGTACACAGCTTTCTAAAAATTAAATTAACATTTATTGAGACAGTTCACAGCAACTACAAATACAAGGGGGAATATGGTAGGTGCCACAGGAGAACTCTAAAGTGATCATGGAGACATAGAAGGAGAGAGGATATCAAGGCTGCAGGGAAACTGAGGCAGTGAAGGCTTTGAGAAGGCAGTTGCGTTTAAGCATGAATGATGGGTAGGATGACCCAGACAGAGATGGAGGGAAAAGCACCTGCAGGAGCATGGACAGTTGGAATCCCCAAGGAGTTAACAAAATCTAGTCCTCCAACAAAATCTAGTCCTCCAACAAAATCTAGTCCTCCCCAGTTCAGTTTAGTTCCTAATTATGGTTCATCCTAAACAAAAGGTAATTATTAACTATATGAATAGGCAGTAGGAACTTCCAATCTAAGGTAAAGACCACTGATGTAGAAAAACAAATTATCACATAGACAAGTGGACAAATAAGAATTAGTATTTAAGCAGGTGTTAAAATAAGACACAATGGGTAGCCGAATTTTGTAACTGTCTATAGGCAGTTAATTTGGGCTCTGCGGAGACTCAGGCTCAACCATCCTCATCCTCCTGAAGTTCAGATTGATACAGAAGTAATTTCTGCTTCTAGCAAAAGCAAGGAAAAATATTGTTATTATATACCATGAGCCCTTTGGCACCCAGATCCTAATGACTTAAAGAAATGGATACGTGAGGTCCTCTTAAAGACCCTCTATTACAGTGTTGTCAGCCGGCTTGCTGAAGTGCTACTCCAAACACCTCAATGGTGTTTTAAATGTTAAATGGTTCATACGCAAGCCTGGGCAGGTTGGCATAAGAGGGGACCTGGGCCTGCTTTGTACAATATCGCGTAAGCAGGAGCAGAACATGCCATGTGCAGTTAGGGGCTGGCTAATCTTGGAACCTTAAGATAAAGAGAAAAAAAGACTTCCAGGTGCATCTATTTTAAGATGGTTAAGAACAGCTTAAATTCTTAAACAAACAGAAACAGCAGACAAATAAAGCACTATAAATTCAATCAAGTTCTGTTTTCAAACTTCTTTTGAAATCATATCATTCAATTTGTAAACAGATGTTTGTGAACATGAGAAAATCAAAGCTCAAGGCTTAAACTTACATCTGCGGAATTGAAGACGTCAGGCAGCAAGAAATTGAGTAATGCCCAGAGCTCATGAAGATTATTCTGCAGAGGCGTTCCAGTTAGTAACAACCGGTTTGTGGTCTTGAACTCTCGAACAATCTCAGAAAGCTAGAAAGACAACACATAGATCACCACTCAATAGAAGAACTCTCAGAGACTCAGTTCTCACTCTCTTCACTCTTTACCTAGCAAGGAAACCATCAAACTGAAAGTAAAAAGGAGTTTGGTACAGAACAAATCGTTGAGGAAGGTACTGCATTGGAGCATGGCAAAATGGGCACTTCTGCATCTACAGACCACAGATGGTACATGTACCTAAGACAATCTTCAGAAAGTTTGGAGTTACAGAGATCAGCCCTGACTATCTCCCTTGGAGGCAAGGCTTGGCATCTTCACTCACTGTCTCCTTGTGACCCACCAACCTCATTCACTCACACACCTGACTGCCTAAGTTGAGCACTATAGAGGCCAGAATGAAGCCCAATTTCATAAACACCCTATATTAAACTTCTAAGACCTAGAGGAAACATGAAACAGTCATTGAAAGGCATTAAAAGTTTGCTCAAGGAAGCAAAATTGCTTTAAATTAATTGCTAATGATAACGACCACATCAATAACGTTTTTTTGTCATACTTTGCCTACTCTTTTCTGAAATGAACAAGCAAACCTCCATCATACCACTTCTTAACGGATGCTGTATTCAATATGAAATCGTGTGCCTGTTGGTGGTTGTATGCTAGTTCTGCTCCCCAATAAAGTATTCTTGTGATCCAAAGAGACTGCTTACCCTAACATGAGAGCAGAAGTTTTTCCAACTGTTGTCAGAAATGAACGGCAAGATTGTCAGCACATCTTACTGTGATTTACGATACTAATCTTATTTTCGCAATCACAAAAGGTTAAGAAAATATTTTTAAAACAAGTAACACACTGATCCTCTCAGTTAAAGGCAAAAAATATTTCTAAATTGTAATTAAAAAGTACTTTATTCAATATAAAAATGTATCAGATAGGTGCTAACTTAAGAGAAACACAGCAATACAAAGATTTAAGACAATTCCAAAAGACTCGTGATGGAAAATATTATCCCCATCCAGAGAAAGAACTATGGAATCTGAATGCAGATCAAAGCATACATTGTCTCTCTCTCTCTCTTTTTTTTTTTTGCTTTTGCTTTCTCATGGATTTTCCCTTTTGCTCTGATTCTTCTTTCACAACATGACTAATGTGGAAATATGTTTAATATTATTGTACATGTATAGCCTATATCAGATTGCTCACTATCTTGAAGAGGAGGGAGAGAGGGAAGGAGAAAAAAATATGGAACTCAAAATCTTATAAAAGTAAATGTTGAAAACCATCTTTACATGCAATTTGAAAAAATAAAATACTGTTAAGTGCAGGGGGAGTAAGAGAAATATTCAGTGAATTTCCAACACCCTTGGCATTATTAACCCCATTAAACTTTTGATTCATCTTTAAGGAGGAAGCCTAAGAAATGTGATTTTCCAACAAGAATGTATCACAACTCTAACCCATCTTTAGACACAGATTCATTATTATGACCTATCATGATCAAATAATAATAATAATGGTTTCTATTTTTTAAGAACTTCAATAAGATATAGATCAGTAGCTTACCTTGGACTTTTCATTCTTAATTCTGTGAGCTTCATCAATGACTAAATACCGCCAATTAAATTTTTTGAACACAGACTTTTCTTTAATTACCATTTCATAGGATGTGACACAAACATCCCACTCTCCTGGCATCATTACGTCACGAATGAAAGCAGCCTGTTACAGAATAAATTTGTTTCCATTAGAATATCAGTATGTGAAGATCATTGTTAAATTCTTACCAAATCATTAGCTAGTGTCAGAGGATGCTTCTGGGAAAACTGAATAGATGTATAGAAAAAAATAAAATGGGTTTGGAGCCTTATATTATACAAAAGAACAAATTCTAACTGGACAGTGACCTAGGTATTTTTTTAAAATCATTAAAAATGGCAAGAAAAAGGAAAAATATGCTTGTTTCAACTCTAGAAAGGAAGTAAAATTTTATCAAATGAAGAGAAGAAAACATGAGAGACAAAAATCAACAAACTTGAGTATATAAAATGCGAGGGTATTTTTTTTAAAGGAAAACCTTTAAAGGAAAAGAAAGAAAACAGATTGGTTTAAAAAAAATTGTTTTTAATATAACAGAAAAAAAGGTGTGATACTCAGAATCTATAAATGTATTATCGCCCAGCTGTAGGACTAAAAACAAATGTTCCCCAATGAGACAATTTTCAAGGGACACAAACAGACAAATTATGAAGGAAGAAATACAAACTATTAATTACCTCATGAAAATATGCTCAAACTTCCCAATAATCAGAGAAATGAAAAACAAGACAACCTTAAGATGCTTCCTTATACCCACTAGAATATCAAATATATAAAAAATTATTAACTCCATTGTCATCATGGCTGCAGTGGATTATTTTGGTACCATAAAAATATAATCATAATTTAGAAGTATATGGAAATATGGAAGGGTCTATATAAGAAGATACAGAATGAAAAAGAGCCCCAAAAGCTATACATCCTTTCTAAGATATATAACAAAGGAGAAGGAGAAGAAAAGAAAGCCAAGAAACAGGATCTAAGGTGGCAGACATATTCTCCTAGAAGGGGACACAGTACAAAAACATCCTATTTGCTAATTCCATTGGGGGATGAGGGGAGCAAGGATGTTTGTTTTGAGGTTACCTCTCGCTATCTCACCCAGGGCCTTTCATGGGCCCAATCCCACTGCTGATTGGCACAGAAGCTTTGACCTGCTCCATTTTCTGATCTGGACAGGTTCTTTTGGTTCTGCCTTTTTACAGGCTAAGGGATTTCGATAAGATTATTCTCCTTATATTATGTTTTCTGGATTGTTTTTCTTTTTTTATCCAAAGATCAAATATGCAAACACCTTTAGTTAACAAAAGCCAGTCTTAACAACTAAAAAGGAATTCAATCTATATCAGCGACTCCAACCATTTTGAAGCCTAAAGTCTGAGAAAATGTCCTTCCTCTTCCCTACAAGAGCTAATTTTATATTTTTAAACGCAATTTTAAACAACATATTGAAGTTCATGGCATTTGTTGTAAAAATGGAGGTGCTAATGTATACCAGTGAATGGATGTCTGATGGAAGAGAAAAAAGGGGGTGGGGGAAAATCAACAGGAAAAAGAGAAACAAAATTGGAAAGCTGAATGGGCCTAAACTATGAAAAGGGAGGATGACAAGAGAAAGAACAAAGCATCAAGAACCTAAAAAAACCCACAGAGAATAAGAAAGGATAGGCAGAAGCAACATGGAAGGGAGACATAGTGGATGGGACCAAGATGATGGATCCAGACAGAGTAGGAGTGGAGGAACCCACCAAAATAGCTCAAATAACCAAAAGGCTGATTATTTAGGCTATTTAGGTTATATTTAGGTAAGAATGTCAAAGGTTAGGGAAGAAGATAGAACAAAATTTGCTTCAAAGAAAGGGGCATACCAGTCTCATGGCAAAGAAGATGGCTAATTTTTACTAAAAGTTAGAAAACCAGATCCAGGGCCAAGTAGGGAAAGCCCTTCCTCCACCCATTATCCAGAAAGGGGGCTATAAAGATAGCTCAACTCAAGACTAGAGAACATGAAGAACATGTGACTCCTAATGCTTTCAAACCCAAGTAAGTCATTGGTCAGGGTGAAGCTAACTGGCGAGGTCAAAGTTCATATATCTTGAATGCCTGACCTGAAAAGGTCAAAAGAAGTCACCAGAAATTAACATGGGGCAGTGAGAGGCTGTCCTGAGAAAGGCATGCCTAATACAATAAGGCTGCAAACCTGCTGAGTAACCGAACTGAACTAGTAGGACTTTTCTCTATGGTCTTTATCTTTCATGACCAATAAAAATTGACAGGCAACCAAATTAACCATGAAGGTTCATTCAATTTCCATCCAACTATTCATTGAAAGTCTCCAAGGTGCAAAGGGATCGGTTAAACTAAGGAAAGAAGATGGGAAAACCTGGATTGGGGCAGGTTTCCATTTTGTCTGTGAAAATCTGACTTTGTGACTTGTGCCACCTGCTGGTTCTTCCAAGTTTTACACTGCATATGTATTTTAGTCTTTTTTCATTTACAAGAATTAAAATTCTGTTTTGAGAGATGTTTGAATCCTCTCAAGACAGTCATAGAATTTTAGATCTGGAGGATGCCTTAAATCATAAAAGTCTAATCTCTACATTTTTTTTCAGATAAGGACATGGAGGGGAAATAACTTTCCCAAAGTTATACATGTAGTTAGTTAGTCACAGAGCTAGGCCTCAGAAACAAATCTGACCCTCAGTCCCATGTTTTGTTCATGCCGTGATGTCCTAGAGATAAGTGTATGGGTACAAAACCAAGGAGGTCATTACTAATATGCATACTTTAAGGACTGGATTGGTATTGCACGTGGATGGTGAAGAGTAGCCCTACCAATTTCCCCAATGTAATCCCTAGCTATTACAGAAAACACCTAACTTTGCATTACTGAAATGATGACTTTTAAAAACACTGGGGAAAGAAGACCATGAACACAGAGAGCCAAACAACAGGGAATCAAAACCCCTTATAAGCTAACATTTCTTTAATTAACGATTCTCCCTACTACACATTTGTCATTTTCTATGTCCCTCCTCGGGAGGTATATTTGTTATTATGCTAGTGACTTCCAAGAGCCAGAGGAACAGTTTGCAAATCAAAGACTTCTCATATCCCCAAATTTCAACTTCCAGTAGGATTACTGAGGTAGGATCTGGAGATGATAGAGGTGGCACTAAGTTACTGTACACAATGAATCCATGCTTTCTGTCAAGGAACCTTCCCACCTGTACCCCTGCCCCAACCCAGGGCGGGGGGGGGGGGGGGAGAGTTCAACAAAGAATCCTTTAAAAGCTGCTATTTCTGAATGTTCCATTGTGCAAGAGCCCATGGAGTTCACTTTTGTGATCTGTAAAAGACTATATCAGAGGAAGATCGATATGTTAGTAATGCACAGACAGAGGAAGACGAATAATGAGTTCAATAACCTAGAGACCTGAAAGAGTGAATGGTTTCCCCCACCCACCCCTCAGGTGCATAATTTACTTCTTGAGGCTGACAAGGGAAGAAAAGAACTTTCTATTTCCAAATTCATAAGCTGAGTATTTTAGTATATGAATGATTTATAAAATTAAATCTAAATCAAGTAATTTTTCTCAAGGTAAAATGAGAGAATTACATAATTCATTGTGTTCCATACTTTGGAGGATATCTTTTTATAACCCCCACAGAACAGAGTGAATCCTTAAACTGAACTCTGTCCTTTAGAGGCAGAATTCAGAGACAATAAAAGCTACCCATGTTCTCCTAGTTGATTGTTCTGTTTGATATTTGTGCATAAACAATTATGTACCAAAGTAGTAAGTCACTGTTTATTAACGGTACGTGGGGACAGATTGCTGGGTTCCTAAAGCTAGGCCAATGTCATGTTGTACAAAGTTGAAAAGACTTCAAGTGTCACCGTGGCTGCAACAGACTGAGTCTACTAGTCCAGGACGAGCCTAACTAAAAAGCGAGCCTCCTCACCAGACGGTTGGCCATTAGGTGAAGAATTCTTTGGTCCCAATAAACCATGAAACAGGTGAAAATATAAAAACAGTCATTGGTCTTGCTGGGTCCTCTTTAGCTTCTGCTGTGATGACAGAGGAGTAAAAAGGAGATCCTATATAGGACCACGACTCTAGAGTTAGAGGGGAACCTCAGACACCAAATGGTCCCATTTTCCAGAAAAAAGAAACTAAAGCTGGAATAGTGGAAATTACTTACCCAACTTCACCAACAGGAGCAGGACTGTAGAGCTAGAAGGAACCTCAGAGGCATCTAGTCCAATTATTCATTTGACATATGAGGAAACTGAGGCCCAGGGAGGGCAAGGGACTGGTCTAAAGTCATGCACAGTCTTTGTATTAGAGAGAACATTTGAAACCAGGTCCTCAGATTCCAGAGCCAGAGGTTTTCCCATTGTACCACACTGCCATTCAAGTAGAGACTGTTGAGACTCATACAGTATTTAGGCCATCTATAAACACAAACTACTGGTCCCCTAAATGTGAGACCTTTGTTCAAAAACCAGAGTTGATACTCTATTGGTATAAAAAAAAAACCTCTCTTAATAACAAAGCCACTTGTATATGATAATCTTGCTCTTAATAAAAGCAAAAAACAAAGGCTGAAGAGCCAAAAGAAGTTAGTAGGGATGGTTCTACCATCTACCCAAAGGCAACAAGACATCATTTCATGGGCTATTTGGTCAATTCATCTGCAGAATCAGGATTACAAAATAAAAGAGATCGAAGGCCTAAGAAATTTACAAAAGCATCACACTTCCTCATCATACAAACTTCCTTCAAGAAAGTCTCAACTAACAAATGATCAAAGGACATGTACACAGCTTTGCAAAGAGCAAATTATCAACAACTCTATGAAATACTGCTCCAAATCACTAATATAAAGAGAAATACACAATAAAATAACTAAAGTCTCACTGGATTCCCTCAAAGTGCCAAAGATTATTTTTTTAATATGGAAATAGTCAATATTGGAGAAGCTATGTGAAGCCTCTCCCCACTCAGATCCATTCCCCATTCAGCTACCAAAGTGGTTTCCTAAAAGCACAGATCTAAGCATGTCACTATCCCTGACTCCCACTCCATAAACTCCAGTGGTTCCCTATCACCTCTAGGAACAAATACGAAATCCTCTCCCTGGCATTCAAATTTTTTCGTAACCTAGCCCCCTCCTACCTTTCCAGTCTTACTCCCTACCACATATTCTTCCATCCAGTGACACTGACCTCCTGGCTGTTCCAGGACTGAGACATTCCACTGGCTCCAGGCATTTTCTCTGGCTGTTCCCTAGGCCTGGCATGTTCTCTCTTGATCTCTAACTCATGGCTTCCTGGCTTCCTTTAAGTCCCAACTAAAATCCTACCTTCTACAGGAAGCTTTTCCCAACCCCTCTTAATTCCAGTGTCTTCCCTCTGTTAATTTTCTATTCATTCCATACATGTAGCCCATATGTACATATCTTGTTGTTTCCCTCATTAGACTGTGAGCTCCTGAATGTCAGGGACTCTCTTTTGCCTCTTTTTGTATCCCCAGCATTTAGCACAGTGCTTAGCACATAGTAGGCATTTCATAAGTGTTTATTGACTGATGATACACTGTTGGTGAAGCTGTGAATCAAAAATTCCAAGGACATCTAACGCAAAAAGGGAGGTCGCATATACACCAAAATAATTAGAACAGCACTTCTTGTGGTAGAGAAGAAATGGAAACAAAGTAGGCATTAATCAATTAGGGAATGACTAAAGTAGTGATGGTATGTGAATATAATGGAATACTCCTGTGCAATTAGAAATAATACCAAGAAGACATCAGAGAAGCACGGGAAGACATATATGAACTGATACAGTAAGCCAAACCACACGACAAATTCAAGACAATAATGTAAACAATGATTATAATAATGTTAACAAAGATAACACTAAAAGGCATCTTAACTAAGGTTCAGAAATAATAACTACTTTCTCTTCCAGAGAACTGATGATTCAAACAAACCTCCCTTCTCTGACCATGCTATCAGATGCTGTCACAAAACCTATTGGTTTTTGGCAAGACATCTTTGGGCTTCTGTGGCAACTTCACAAGCCCGAGGGTATACATCTCCCCTCCTCCAGGATGAGAAGGCCATGATGAAGGACAAACTCTAATGTTTTACTCAGAAAAGCTCAATTAGGAGTAAGTGGTATTTATAGTGAAATGACTGCAGCATAAAAATAAGATATCAATGAAACCTTTTGAAAAGTGTTTTTTTATTGACAGCTTTCATTGTTACATCACCTTCATTTCCAAATATATTCCTTCACTCTCCTCTACCCACAGTCATCCTTTGTAATAAAGAATAAAAAAGCAGGGCAAAAGGCCAGTTCAGCAAAACTAACCAAAATATAAACTGTCTGACAATATATGCAATGTTCCACATCCGTAGTCCCCTACTTCTGAAAAAAAAAAAGAGGAGGGGATCATTTGTTCATCATCTCTTCAGGGTCAAGCTTGACTATCATAATTTCAGTGTTCTGCTTTCCATTTTGCTTGTTACTGTTCTTTTTGTTTGTATTATGGCAGTCATCATGTATATTGTTTGCATGGCTCTGCTTACTTCATTCTATATCAATTCATGTTAAGTCTGCCCATGCTTCTCTGAATTCTTCATATTCATCATTTCTGACAGCACAGCAAGAGTTCATTGCATTTACAAACCACTACTTGATTAGCCATTTCCCAATTAAACAATAGATCAAGAGGTGTTTATTAAGCACCTACTGTGTGCCAGGCATTGTGGTGGGGATACAAGTACAAAGGATGAAACAATCCCTACTTGTAAAGAGTTTACATTCAAGTGGGGAAGACAACAAGTACATCTAAAAGTATATACACTATAAATATAAAGTGAATAAATTATAAAGTGGTTAAATACAAGTAATTTAGGAGGGAGGGCACATGCAATTGAGGGGATTAGCAAAGGCTTCATGCAGAAGATGGTGCATGGTACTGGTGGAGTTGTGAGGTGATCCAACCATTCTGGAGAACACTTTGAAACTATGCCCAAAGGGCTATATCAAACTGTGTATAACCTTTGACCCAGCAATACTACCACAATATCCCAAAGAAAAGGAAAAAGGACCCAGTTGTACAAAAAAATTTATAGCAGCTCTTTTTGTGGTGGCAAAGAATAGGAAATTGAGGGGATTACAATTAATTGGGGAATGACTGAACAAGTTGGGGTATATGATTGTGATGGAATAATATTGTGCTAAAAGAAATGACAAGCAAGATGATTTCAGAAAAACCTGGAAAAACTTACACAAACTGATGCAAAAAGAAGTGAACATAATCAGAACACTGTACACAGTAATAGCAATATTGCAAGATGATCAACTGTGACTGACTTCACTATTCTGAGCAAGACGATGATCCAGGACAATTCTAAAGGACTCATGATGAAAAGTGCTGTCCACCACCAGACAAAGAACTGATAGAGTCTGAATGCAGATTGAAACTTACTTTTTTACTTTCTTTATTATTCTTGGAATTTTTGGGCTTGTTTTTTCTTTTGTAACACAGCTAAGATGGAAATGTTTTCATGGCTGCACATGAATAATCTAGATCAAATTGCTTGCCTTCTCAAGGTGGGGGAAGAGAAGAAAGGGAGGGAAAGAATTTAGAACTCAGAATTTTAAAAAATGAATGTTAAAAATTTTGTTTACATGTAACTGAGAATTTTTTTTAAATTCTCAGAGAAAAAAAGGTATGTGAACCACATCTTAAAGGAGAGAAAGGAACTGTGGAAAAAAAGGCAAGAGGGGAGCATATTCAGGCACAGAAATGGGAGATGGAGCACCTTATGTGAAGAATGAAGAGAAAATCAGTTTGGCTGAATTCCAGAGTGTAAGAGGGGAAGTAATGTCCAATTAATCTGGGAAGAAAGGTTAGGATCATGTGGTTTTGGGCTTTAAAAGCTAAACTGAGGACTGAATATTTTATGTTAGAGGCAATAGAAGCTATTGGAATTAAGTGAGTAAGGGAATGACATGGTCAGATGAGCACTTAAGGAAAATGGTTTTCATAGCAGTGTATAAGATGGATTAGAGTGGGGAGAGACTTGGGGAAGAGAGAAGAGTTAGAAGGCAATTGCAATAGTCCAGTTGAGAGGTGCCAAGGATCTGAATGAAGGTTATAGCTAGTTGTATAGTAGAGAGAAGGAGGTATAAGTTATAGATGTTATAAGGTAGAAATAGCAAGATATGTAATCTGACTGCATATAGGGGATGAAGAATCACAGATAATGCTGAGATTACAAACTTGACAGAATGGAAGGATCATGGTGCCTTTGACAGAAACAGGAAAGTTTGAAGGAGGGGAGAATTGGGGGAGGGGAGGACGGGACCGGGCACAGATAATGAGTTCAGTTTTCAACATTTTGTGCTTAAGACTTCTGCAGGATATTCAGTTTGAAATGCTCAGAGGATAAACATAGATCTAAGAGTCACCTGGATAGCAATGATAGTTAAGCCACGGGAGGTTATGAGGAAAGAGAGAGAGAGAAAGAGAGAGAGAGAGAAAAAGAGAGAGAGAGAGAGAGGAAAGGAGAGAGAGAGAGAAATAGTAGAAAGTGAAGACATGAGGGTTTAGGAAAGAACCTAGGGGCACACCTACAGTTAGAGGGCATAATATGCCAGCAAATGAGACTAAGAAGAAGCATTTAGATAGGCAGGAGGCAAACCAGGAGAAAGCAGTGTCACAAAAACCCAGAGAGGGGACAGTATCCAGGAGGATCAAATGCATCAGATAGGGTTAGGACTGGACCAAGACCATCAGATTTGGCAATTAAGAGATCCCTAGTAATTTTGGAGAAAGAAGTTTTCATTGAGTCATGAGGTCAGAAGCCAGATTATGAAAGGATAAGGAGTGAGAGGGGAAGAAGGAAAGGGCAGCAAATACAGAACATTTTTTGAGGAATTTTATTGAGAAAGGGAGGAGAAACATAGGACAATGGCTTGAGGGGATTGCAGGGTCTACTAAAGGTTTTTTAAGAGTAGAGAAGAGTTGTACATATTTGAAGAAAATATAGGGAAAAGCAATTGATAGGGAAAGGTTGAGGATTTGAGGGTAGGGGGGAAGGGAGAATGTAATCTGCTGGAGAAGATGGCGTTAGTGGGTTGAGATCAAAGAAACATGAAGAAAGGGTGGTTTTAGCAAACAGAAGGGCCATCAGAGATTGGGAGAAAGAAGTAGTGAGCAGAAAATGAAATCAAGGGGGTTTGAGATGAATAGAATGAGAGAAGAGGGAGCTCACACTGAATGTTCTCAATTTTCTCAATAAAGTAAGAGACATGGTCCTCAATTGAGGAAAAAAGAGGAAGTAGAGTGCTTAAGGAGGGAAGAAAAGGGTTAGAATAACTTCTGAGGAAAATGAAACAGTATCAAATGGGGAGAAAGAAAAAGACTGCCTTGCTCCAGTGAGGGCCCAACTGAGACTTTTTGTAATACACTCCATCAACACTGTTGTAAGATTTCCTCTAGCTTCCTCAGTGACTCATACAGAAGAGTTAGGTTGTGGGAGAAATTGAAGGCTGAGGTTTAGCAAAAGAAGAGTAGCCACAGGGCAAGAGCCCAAGGGATTCCAGAGCAGAGAAAAATAGAGAATTGATATAGCTAACTAATAGATTGAGATTGGAAAGGGAGGAATGTGACTTCAGAGCAAAGGCAATGGCCTGAGAAAATACTGGGGTGGAGGCAATGAAGGTTTAAATGGGCTTCTATTTTGTTTCCAGATCCTTGCTGCTATAATTATTTTGGTGCATATGGAATCTTTCTATCTTTGACCTTCTTAGGGTATATTGCTAAGCAATGGGTCAACAGGCATGGACATTTTAATCACTTTTTCCCCATCATTCCAAATTGCTTTCCAAAAAGGCTAGATGTCTCCAACCTCCCCCTCAAAAATTAGTTTTTGTTTTAATATGAGAGTGGAAACAACAAAAAATATCTCAAAACCTTAAATAACTAATATCTTAGAAAGAAAATGACAGGTGACCAACATCTAAGTGATTTCAGACATTACCATCTGTGTTTCTAGTCAGAACCTATGACCTGGACAGTTCCTACCCAATTAATGTACATAAACTTTGATGTGGATAAAAGTAAAGACATTGACTGCTCTTTCTTAGAAAAGTTTAACCAATATAAAAAATCACCACAACAAAGAAGTCAAAAGAGTCTCCATATTGCTTGTCAATAAATCTCTTTGATTTCTTTGCCAAGATAAGCAAGTCAGGGCAACACCAATTTGGATAAACTCCTTGGCAAAATATCACAGAGAAAGAAGACAAGATTGTAAGTAGAATTACCTTGCAAAATAGTGGAAAGTCTTAGGGAAAAAAAGGATGAAAGTTCTCTGCAAGACACACCTAAGCTACATCATCCCAAGATTATATATTTAAGAAACTAGAAAGCAATGTGAAGATGAATTACTCTATCTATAGTGTGCTGTTGCATTGCTATCGCTACCTATTATCATCATTGTCACATTTAACAAAGCATTTGGTAAATTCTCTTATGATACTCTTAAAGAGATGGAGGCTCATATGCTAGACTATAGTATGATAATGAATCAAAACTGCTTTAATGTTTGGACTCAAAAAGTAATCATTGATAGGTCAATATCAACTTGGAAGGACATTGCTAATAACACTTCCCAGGATCCATGTCTGACCCTGGGCTAGTTTAACATTATTTTATTATCAATAGCTTAAATAAAGTCAGAGAGGTGTGTTTATCAGATGTGTATTTGCCCTTCATTGCTGAAGAAGACCATGCCATCAGAGAAATGATGACATGACTTGCACTTGACTTTGTTTTGAGTGAAGGAGGGCTGGGCAGGTCACCAGCCTCACTTCTTCTCCAGAGCCATCTGAATCCAGTCACCAGGATGACTGGAGATGACCCAGGATGAGGCAATTGGGGTTAAGTGACTTGCCCAATGTCACACAGCTAGTGAGTGTCAAGTGTCTGAGGTGAGATTTGAACTCAGGTCCTCCTGACTCCTGCACTGGTGCTCTATCCACTGCACCACCTAGCTGCCCCATTTATCAGATATGCAGGTGACCAAAAGATAAAAGGGACAGCTAACATATGATATTTTCACCAGAGTGAGGATAAGAAAAAATCTTAGGCTATAACATGGACTAAATCTAAGAAAATGAATGTAATGGGGGAAATTTAAGGTTTTACACTTGAGGTCAAAGAAATGAGGTTCATAAGTACAAGTTGGGGGAGGTGTAATGAGACAAGCAATTACTCCTAAAGCTCTTGTGAATGTCAAGCTTGGTCTAAGTTCACAATTCAATGTAGCAACCAAAAAAGTGAATACTATTTTATATACCAAAAGACAATGTAGACATTAAAAGAGGTGTAGAGTCCAAGACTATAGAGGTGATAGCCTTGCTGTGCTCAGCCTTGGTCAGAGCCTTTCTGAAGTATTTTAGGAAAGACAGTGATAGAATATGCAGAAGAGGGCAACCAAGATAGTGAAGAAGCTCTAATTCATGCCATAAGAATGGACTGGAGGAAATGGGTACATTTAGCCTGGAGAAGAGAAGAATTGGTAGGGGGAGGGAGGGTTAAGGAGAGGCATGAGAGCTGTCTTTAAGTATTCGAAAGTTAATTATCTGAAAGACAGATTTGATTATATAAAAATCATAGATTTAGAGATGGAAAGGACCTCAGAGGTCATGTTCTGCTTGGCCCTAGAGGGTGGAGGTAAGAAAAATAATGAGAAATGGAAAAGAGGCACTTGAGATTAACAGTCATCAGAGGTTATCCACAATCTTGGCAACCCGACATTTTCAGGTAAAAGCTGGCTGCTCACTGTTGGGGATGCTGTGGTTTTTTATTCAGGTCTGGGTTTGCCTATCAGTTATACCCCCTTCCAATTCGGAGACATCAAAACAACGGAACCAACACATTTAGACTAGCCCCTCAGTACTAAATGAGAAATCAGAAACGGCATTCAAGAAAATAATGTTGGAAAGAATGGCTATACTACAGGAGAAATTCATACAGGAGGCCAAACAATTTTCAAAAATCCTTAGAATTCCCTCTTTTCCTTGCAGAGGTGGAGGGCTATGTGGGGAACATTGCATAAACTGCTAGACTTGTTCAGGAAATGGTGCTGACCTGCTCCCCCTCCCCATATGTCACCTTCATTACAAGGAATGGCTCTCTGGGTAGGACAGGAGGAGGTGCCTTCCATTCAAAAATGAAGATGATGTAAAATAAAAAAGATACAATCTTTTACTCAGATGAAAAATAAAGAATAATAATCTTGAAAACACTCAGAAGCACTTTAAAGCTCTCAAATGCGGAAGATTGCCCCCAAAACTGACTAAATTACTATTTCTCCCTCCCAAAAGTCAACCAAGAAGACATCAATAAGTACTTTCTCATCTCTAAAAAATTTTTACGATCTATGCATATATTGAAGGTATTCTTGATGAACATACAGTATGTGAAGTGAACATATTGGCTTTTGCAGACAATTCTCTTAATTAACAGAGGTTTACCAAATACAAAAACTTAGCTGCCCTTGATGAGTTCAAGACACCCGGCCCAGATGAACTACATCCTCGAGTACTGAAAACCTGGCAGCTGTGATGGCTTGACCACTGCCAGTGACTTTTGCGATCCTGTGGAGAGGTTACATCGTAGAAAAAACATTTTAAAAACACAAAGACACTGAAGATCGATGGTGAGGCAGAGAATTCATAACCAAAGGACAGAAGAGATCACACAAGGCAAAAATAAACCATTTTGATAAATCCAAAGTTACAAGTTTTGCTTTTCATTTCTCACAAACAAAATCATTGTAACTTGAATAAGAGGAGAAAATGTTTAAGAAGCAAAATCAGTATCTCTGATTTTATCTCAATGATCGTTAGTTCAACTCTCTGATAACAGGCTAACATCCAAAATAGAGGAAAATATCACAAATTTAAGACCAAGTACCATAACCCAATAGATAAGTGGTCAAAGGGTATGAATAGCTTTCGAAAGAAAATTGGCGAACCATCAGAGCGCCATATTTAAAAAATACTTCCAAATTACTAATAAGATGAAAGCCAGAAGTAAAAACTCAGAAGTTTCACCTGACTCCCATCAAATTGGTCAAGATGATGAAAGATGGAAATAATGTCTGAGTTAGGGAGTGTTGCAGTTTGGTGGAACCAGATTTAATTCAACTACTATGGAAAGAAATTTGCAATTTTGAGAACAATTATGAAACTATTCATACCCTTGGACTGAGCATTCCAACTCCTGGAAATATACCCCAAGGAGGTCAAAGGCAGATAAAAAAGATCTGACATATACCAAAATATTCATCAAAGCACTTGTGGTAGCAAAAGAAAAGAAGAACAAAACTTGTTAGAAATTCAACTAGATTTAATTCCACAAACATTTCTTTGTCTAATTTGAATCAGATACAAAGGTTACAGAATCAAAAATGAAAGTTTCTAACCTCAAGAGGCTTACATTGAGGGAGTGGGGGTGGGGAGGGAGATCCAATACATACAAAGACAAATAAACACACAGTAACTGAAGGGCAGGGAGAGAGGTTACTAGCAACTGGGGAAACGAGGAAATGCATCTTCTAGGAGGTGGCATTTTCACTAAGCCTTGAAGGTAGGTAGGGAATCTAAGAGACAGAAAAGAGAAAGGAGAGCATCCCAGCCCATGCAAAACCAGAGGCAGGAATTCCAGTATCTGAATATCATGTACAGGGAATAGCAAGTTTGGCTGAAAAAGCAAGTTTGGCATGCTGGGAGGTAATGTGTGACTGATTTGGAAAGAGGTTGAAGCCAGACTGTGAAGACCTGTAAAGGTAAAAGAGGATTTTTAAAAAATTCTAAATTCAATAGGGAGCCCCTGAAGCTTCTTGAGCAGAGGAATGGCATGTGAGATGTGGGCTTTAGAAACATCACTTGGGCAGCTGCATGGAGGATGGATTGGCAAAGGAAGAGACTCAAGGCAGGGAGGTCAATTAGCAGGCTAGCACAATAATCCAGGGGTGAGGTGGTGAGGGCCTGAACGAGAGTGGAAGAAAGGAGAGAGACTTAAGAAATGTTGGAGAGGCAGAATTAATAAGAACTGGCAAATGATTTAATAGGGGTAGGGTAGTAAATGAGAGCGAAGAAAGTAGGTGCCCATCAAGTGGGGAATGGCTGAGCAAACTGTGGGATATGGAAAGTAATAGAATATTATTATGCCACAAGAAATGGTGAATGAGGAATTCAGAGGAACGTGGGAAGACGATTCAGAGCAACAATTCTAAAAGCAGCAGGACATTTCATAAAATAAGCACACGGAAACCAACGCAGAGCAAAGAAAGCACAATCTAGAGACCAAGATACACAACAATTACAATACTAGAAACGACAACAATACTAAATGGCAGCCAAACTCAGGATAAAGGCAAGGCCCAATGCTGATTCCAGAGGACAAAATGATGAAATCCACTTCCCTATCTTGGCAGAAAGGCAGCTTTCAATGCTGTACAAGCCACCAGATTTGATTGCAGTCAATTGGTTTTGCTTCGCTATGGGAGCTGGGACAATTTGGGAAGATATTTGTGGCATAAAAAACAAAAAGGCATCCACGAAACTTTGAAAAGAAAAAAAAACTCCTGTGAATGAGATGAGTATAGCAGAACTGGAAAGAGGCAAATGCTGTCCCAGTTTTCCAAAACAGAATCCACAGACTTTGAGCTAATGAACTTGACTTTGAGTCCTGGCAAAAATCTGGATCATATTGTTAAAGGGACGGTTAGTAAGCATTTAGAAACAGAAGTAGTGATTACAAGGAGACGGTATAACTCAAAAAACAGAGATCAGGTCTTACTAACCTTATTTTGCTTTTTGATGAGTAGAACAAGGGAATGCTGGATATATAAAGTGTTCATAGATCTTAATAAAGCATTTGTGAAAGTCTCTTGTTACGTATTTATGAAAAAGAGAAGGATGGGTCAAACTACTACAATTAGGTAGATGAGTGTCTACACTCAAAGATTAGTCATTAATGAGTCAATTATCATCTGGAAGGACATTTTTGATGATGTGTCCCAGGGATTTATGCTTGGCCCTGAGCTACTTGACACTCTTATCAAGATTTGGATAAAGGTATAGATGGTAAATTATCAAATTTGCAAATAACACAAAAGTGGAGGGTTAGTAAGATATACTGGATGAGAGTTATGATTCAAAAAACCCTGACAGGTTAGAATTGTGACTCAAATCTAAGAAAATGAAATTCAGTGTCACCTTACACTTGGGTTCAAAAACCTGGTTTCACAAGTATAAAATGGGAGTTGAGCCTAGACAGCACTTAATCTAAAAACTATCTGGAAGTTTTAGTAGACTGTGGGCTCAATGAGTCTGACAGAGCAGCTAAATAAAAAGCCAACACAATCTTAGGCTCCCGAGAAAGAAGAGAAGTCCAGAAGCGGGGAGGTACTAAGCCCCATTGTCCTTTGTCCTGGTCAGAGTCCATGGTCAGAGCAGACCTGGACTCTGATGTCCAGTTATGGGTATCACATTTTAGGAAAGACAATGATAAGCTAGAGAGGACCCAAAAGTGGGGAACCAGAACAATGAAAGGCCTTCAAGATCCTACTAGATGAGCATCAATGGAAGAAACTTGAGAGGTTTAGCCCAGAGAAGACTCAGGAATGTGACAAGCATCTTCAAGTATTTAGAAGGCTTATATGTGGAAGATGGCCTAGCTGTGTTCTGCTCAGACACCGAGGGAAGGACTAGGAACAGCAGACAGAAGTGCCAAAGAAGGAAATTTAAAGTTGCTATAAGGAAAAGGCAACAAGTAGTAGATGGGGAATGGACTACCTCAAAAGAGAAGGGGTTTTCCTTTACTGGAAGTCTTCAAGAATAATTTCAATGACCACTTCTTGGGTATATTGCAGAGGAGATTCACATTCATCTTTGTTTTGGTCTTGAGGTCTCTTCCAACTCTGAGATTCTGTGTGTCTGCATGGATGAATTACTGATGTATGGATGAACAAATACCAGCGAAATCATGGATCCATCAAAGTATTAAATCAATTCTTTTTTCATTCCCTCTGGAGTCCTAAAAGAGTAGTAGCTGAGTAAGCTGACAAATGCGTTCTTTCAAGAGAAGACCGGTAAATTCTTTCTACTTTGTCCTCTGGTTCCAAGAGATCTGGGCAGTTTTCTTTTATGATTTTTTGAAATATGTCTAGTCTCTTTTTTTATGGTTAATGCTTTCAGGGAGTTCAATGATTCTTGAATAATCTCTCCTTGATCTGTTTTCTAGATCAGTTGTTTTTGCTATGTTTTTGCTGTACCTTACTTTTTTTTTCAGTCTTTTGACTTTGTTTTAACATTTCTTGTTGTCTCATAGAGTCATTGGCTTATAATTGAAGGTCAATTCTAATTTTTAGGGAGTCTTTTCTTACATAAGGTTTTGTACCTATTGTTCCAAGTTGTTAACTCTCTTTCCAGATCTTTCTTCCACAGCTCTCATTTCTTTTCCCATTTTTTCTCTATCACTTTCAATTGGTTTTTAAAATCATCGTTAGCTTTTTTAACTCTTTTGTTTGGGCTCCTGTCCAAGATGTGTTTCTTTGAGACTTTGCCTGTAGATATTGTCATTCTCTTTTTCTGAGTTTGTGTCTTGGACATTCTTATCACCATAATAGTGCTTTATGATGGGATTCGTTTGCTCATTCTTCCAGCCTACTTCTTGACTTTGGACTGTATATCAGGGTGGGGCTCTACACACTTTGGGGGAGGGGGATGTCTGGCTTGAGCTCCTTTCCTTTTGGGTCCTTCTGCTTTCTTGGGGTACTAAATGTTGTGTTACTGGATCTCAGGAAGAGCTCAAGCTGGGACCTTGTATGTTTTCACTGTTTCCAAAAGTAGTGTGATATGGGGCAAAATCTGATCACTGCCCTCCCAGTCAGAGCTCACCACCCTGGTTGGAGGTTCCAATAGACTGCTTTTGGACTCAGTCACTATCTCTGAGGCACAAAACTGCAGGTTGCTCCTTGGTCTGGGATTTCTGCCCTGGTTATTCCTCTGAATTCTTCAAACTGGGCTGGAGGCTGGAACTGAGACTCCACTCTGTTCCTGGGGTCAGAGACACACAGCTACTGCTTGAATCTGAACTTGTTTCTCACTCAGTATAGAGCCTAGGGCCTGTGACCACTCCATAGCCCAAAATGCTGTCACTAAATGCAGTCTCCTCAGTCTGCCCTGGATCTGCAACCCAAAGCTGGGTAATGAGTGACAGAGTTGTCAGCTAGCACTTGTTCCCAATCTCTACACAAGATCACAAGTCTTGGATCTTGTCTTGCCTGGTACACAGCCTCATCCTCTTTTAGTCCCTGGGCAAATATACTTCATGTGGCACACTCCTGGCCAGATCCCATCATCTGTGTCCACAGATCTCTCTGTCTCCCTAGGCCAATCTGGGCTAGAAAAATGAATCACTGTGACTTTTTCTTGGATTTCCCCAATCAGAATGTCGTCAGACACATTTTCTTGATCTCTGTGGAGAAGCTGGACTTTCTTCTTCATGCTACTCCACCATCTTGGCTCTGCCCTCTTCACTGCCCCACCCTCAAGCTTCATCTATACACATCACCAAACCATAAAATTGGTCTCTGAAAATATAAGTGCTGGAGTTGGAGCCAGAGAACCTGGGTTAGAATCCTGGTTTTGCTACTTACCTCCCAGGTGACTTTAAGCAAGTCCCTTCCCCTCTCTGGTCCTCACTTTCCTCAGTAAAATGAAAGAGCCTTTTCCATTACATTCAGCTCTAAATCTATGGTCTTATGATTCTATATACTTCTATATTCATAGACAAATTGAATCTAATTTAATAAGCACTAATTATTATTATTATTATTAGGCACCTAATATCTGTAAGGCACTGGATTAAGTGCTGGGAATACATTGAGAAAAATGAAAAATGCCCTGTGTCCTCAAGCTTACATTCTACTGGGGGCTATGAGTCCACAAGAAAATTTGAAAAGTGAGACAGCATTAACAACTAGGCAAATTAGAAGAGCCTTCCTGAGGGAGTGGCACCTGAGTTAAGCCTTGAAGGGAGCTAAACATTCTACAACAAAGGGTTGAGGAGGGGGTGCATTCCAGGCAATGAGGCATGGTCTGTGCGAAAGCATGAGGGTGGGAGATGGAATACCATACTCAGGAAACTGCAAGCATGTCAGTTTGGCTTGAATGTAAAGTACAAGAAAGAGAGCAATGTGAAATAATTCTGGAAATAAGCAGGAGCCAGACAAAACTGGAAAACAATTGCAACGAGCAAGGCTATCCACAAACAAATAAAATATTCCTCCCTTGCAAACAAAATCGAATCTAAGCCAAGAATCACAGCAAATGTCCAAGCCATACACATTTACAGAGTAGCTTTTGGCTTAAAAAACATAAAATACTGCCTATTTCAATCTAACATCAGTGGTTTAGCCAAAGATAACATTTTTGGGAATAGACACACCCATCCTGGTAAGATAAAGCAAATAACTGAATATGAGTTCAATTTCAAAATGCTTAGATTAATTCCACTGGTTTAAAAAATGAATTGTGTATGAGAAGAGTCATATGAATGGATGGAGGGTGAAAGAAACCAAACCAGGAAACCAAGATAAATATTGATTACCCCAATGTAAATGGC